>NC_088396.1:24113187-24215687 GCF_034236695.1 Oncorhynchus nerka
AGGGCTTTCACTTCCCACTCCACATGATACAACAATCCCGTAGTCAGTATGCAGCAGTTTATTCCGTAACACATAGGGACTGAATGTGAAAGAAGAGGACAGTGTCACAACATGACCATGGAAAGTCAGAAATGTTATTCCAGAAAAAATTACACAACCAAGTCTGAATCACTCGTAATCCCAACAATGTAGCACAATATATACACAGTTGTCAACACATTATCAGCACGGGGACGACTACATATGCATCTATAATTCCCATATAGCGAACACGTGATGACCAATGAAATACAACGGGGACATTGTGTCCATGCACGCAGTCCCGTGGCAGAGGGCGTGGGGAGGTCGAGGAGAGAATGGACAAGAGAGAGCTCCACTATAGCGCGCACACACACGGGGGAATGAGAGAGAGAGAGAGAGAGAGAGAGAGAGAGAGAGAGAAAGAGAGAATGGCTGTTTAAAACAGCTGTCCATTATTTGCGCGCGGGCTGTACACAGGGCCTCTCGCCCTCCCGCCACTCAGGCGAATGCAAGTCAGTGCGGGAGGACAGTCCGGGAGCATGACCGCCAACAACGCCGACATTGTGTGACCCGTGCTGTCACTGGAGAACCGGTGACGGCCGCTGAACCATGCCATTCATCCCGGGCCAAATTAGTACTAAATGGACCTTTTATGTCCCCAGGGGGGCCAGGATTGTAGTAACAGGGATGCGCATGTTAGTCGCTTAAGGCTTATATCATCAAAATAAATCAATCGCAACATGTTTTTTGATTAATTGAGCACTGTTAATCTGACAATACTATTGGAAATTAATGTTGAAAGTTCCATTTATATTCCTAAAATTTAAGTTGAAAATGATGCTGTAGATGCTTCCTGTTGACAAGACATTTTGATAAATAGCCCAATGTCAAAACACTGTTTTAACGTGTCCAAATCAATAACCAATATGAAAAAACAGTTTGTGATATTGAAAACATAAAATGTACTATCTTCACATACTCTACATATTTATCATAGTTATCAAACGCAACAATAGTAATAATCTTTTTATTTATTTTTTAAACGAACCACCTTATAAACTGCACACGAACCAAAAACCCAATAAAGTGCCAATAAATCACTGATTATGGGGGAAATCAAGTTGTATTCACTGTTGAAACTAACACAACAACATAAAACATGCAAACTGGAGATTTTTTGTTTGTTTTACATCACTGGTTAGAGAACCTGTAGAACACAACTACATTTGGAACGTTGCATTGTGATTTGTGGGTCCCAAAACAGAAATGCATCACTTGTGTCAATAACTCCTATCCATATCACGTTGAAATCAATTGTGCAAGAGGGGGGAGATGTGGTTCCTGTTCAAACGAACACAGCTCAAAGGCCACGGGGAATCTGGGAATAATATGTACATCACTTGATAGAGGTAAATTTGTAGAAGACAGTTAACTACATTCTGATATGTTGCATTTGAATTCAAGTGGGTCGCCAATGTGGTAAGTGTAACAAAACACTTTTTCTGTAAATCACACGCTGTTAAACACACGCTGAAATCATTAGAACCATCGCGGGAATAGGTAACGAACCACTTGTTCTGTTAGTTCATTTAAACGAATCAAGATGTGTCATATGATATCAACAGTGACAATGGTTGGCTGCTATTTAAGTGATAACTTGACTGTCGCACCAATCTCGGTAAACCCTAGACACAGTCGCTGTGAAAATCTCAGGAGGCCGGCCATTTCTAAGATACTGGAACCGGCGCGCCTGGCACCGGTGATCATACCACGCTCAAAGTCACTTAGGTCACCGTTTTTGCCCATTCTAACATTCCATCGAAAACTAACTGAATTCCTCTATGCCAGTCTGCCTGCTTTATACAGTAAACCACAGCCACATGACTTACAGTCTGTAGGAGCGAACCTTTTGTGAAAGGGCTGGGTACCTAATAAACTGTCAATGGGGTATTCCTCACTCATTTAACCATTTAGAGAGTTAAATGCTCTTAAACACAATTGAACCGGGTGCTCTAGACTGAAGCCTCCATAGTGTATGTGCAGCAGCCGGAACATTTCAAGTCCCTAGCCTTGTTCTTTTCTTTGAAACATCCTATTACACATTTTTGAGGTTTGAGAAAGTCCCCACTGGGCATATACTTCACATCAACGTCTATTCCACGTTGATTCAATGTCATTTCATTGAAATGGCGTGGAAACAACGTTGATTCAACCAGTGTGTGCCCAGTGGGCCATGGCTCAATCAATATGGAGATATTTGAGAATATAATATCCCCTGAATCAAATGTATTTTTGCTTTAAATTCTTGGCTGCGAATGTGATGGAACTGGCTGTGAATCAGATAGGCCTACTGTGTGATTAAATTACGTTCAAATCATCAATGCTGCTGCTATGCCTCAAATTAAATGTTTAATGCCGGATTTCTATATAAAACGCACACAAGACGGTACTACATCTAGTTGGTACAGTAACCGAAAAAGGTTGGGAACCACTGGCCTAGCCCACGTCTTGCATGTAGATCCAAACAGTGCGTAATTTAGAATTTTATGGCTCGGTGGAAAATGAATGTTATCTTGAGCGGTGTAATACAAATAACGCCACATACACACGCCCCCTCGAACTGCCGCGCTCTGCGCAGGGTCTGTAGGATTTCGTCAGCAGTAGGCGATAACATCTAAAAACAAAACGGGTCCGCTTGATCAAGGTGGGGCCTACTTAGACGAAAAGGAGGACGACTGGCTGGCCAAGTCTCATCGTCAACATCCTCTCCCAAAATGATAATTCGGTGAGGTCATGAACATAGGCCAAATAAATAATCCACCTTGCACAAAAGCAACATTATTCGAATTCAAATATCACACTCTAGTTCAGACCAAGGATGGACCGGGATGGTTGACACACTTAATTCTGTATTAATTTGTTCCCCATTCAATGAAAGAAGAATAGTATCTCACATCACTCTATTTATCTTCTTAGGCCCTCACGCTGTGGGTGCTATACGGGGGTAGTGACACGTCTCTCTGCGGTGAAGTGATCCGTGTGCTCGGGGCCTCCGCGGAACTAAAAGCTATGTGAAACAGAGAGAAAAAAGGCCTCTCCCGCTTCAGCGCGAGGTCCCATGAGGCCTGGACGGAGGCTCAGCTTCAATCAAACCATGACATCTCCTCCGGGAGGCGTACAGCACACCGAAACTCGATCTCCCCCATCTCTCTGCCATGCCTTCACTTTTGTTCACAGGCACCTCGCATGAGCAGCCAAGAGCGCAGCGGTGGTGTTGGGACTGTTGTTGTATTCAGTGGAAGAACACAAACAACAACAAGTGACATTAGCTTAAAATGGGAGGGCTGAAGCTTTGTCTCAGCAACGCTGTAAGCAGAAAACATTGCCTATATTCGTGGCTACAACATAATGACAGGGGATATACCAACACAAGCTCCAAAGAAAACGACATGCCTTGCCATACCTGCAGCAAGGATATACTGTGAATCATAAAAACAGAACGATTCATTTTTAATAGGTCATACTGTCATTGTTTCTCACTTCCCATACAGAAGGATTACTGTCCATTTCACCATATCGAACCAAAGTCAAGTGACACAGACATGGTCGCCCACATGGCCACCGAGAATTATATTGACATATTAGCGCATGGATCCCCCCTCGTAGATCCATTGATTTCAGCCGATTACAAAACGGCCCAACAGCGTTTAATGGGTTTAGAATGGAGGCGGTGAGATTGTTCCTGCGCGACGCAGATTATCAACTCCATGCCGCCCCACGGGGAGCCAAGAGACGCTGTCACAAATACCAGATCCATCAAACGGCAGGACAATAGCCTGCCAGGCTCCGGGTAGATAGGCACAGATCGAGGATCAGGGTAGGCTTTACCCTCCCGATCCAATCATTTAAGGGGATAAACACACAATTGACTTAAGATCAGTGTCTATGCAATCTTCTTCCTGCTCCATTTATAAAGTCCCCGACCTGCCCATATAGACATGGTGGTATAGTGTATGGAGAGATCGTAACTCGAGCACAACGAGGAAACAATGACCTTGCTTCACGTGATGGCGAGCCATTCAATGAAATAACGTTCAACTACGCTATAGCAGGCTAATCTACTGCATCGTCAGGGGGGAATTATGGGGCCTCTCGTTTTCTTCTTCCTTTCATGTCTAGTCCCCCCCACCCCCACCACGTCCCTCTTGCTCTCTCTCTCTCTCTCGTGCGTAATGTTGACCTCTGGGCGCGAACGGACACCTGGAGAATGAATCAGCACGGCTGACCTCATCCCACGAGCATAGTAGGCAATGAGGCGCTAAACAGTCCAATGGGATGCTATAAAATAAACTGCAACCAGAATGAGCTGTTTTAGGCTTTATGAAGTATAGTAGCCCGAGGTGGAATCAACTCTGTGAGATTGAAAGTCCAATTATAGGTCTGCTGATTAAACGTTAGCCTATGCACTATACACAGCTTTAGAAAGAAGCGGGTCGTTTACTCTGGGCCATTCAGACACTCTTATCCAGTCTTTCAACAATTTCACAAAAAAGGATACAACAACCACATAATGCGTACAACTTGAATAAATAAAAAACGTTATGAAACGGGTCACTCACGAACAATCACAATAAAGATGCTAAGTGAAGTGCGCATCATTACGCATAGCCATCTAGCATAGACCTACAGTGGCATTGTCCAACAAATCGATACATTCTTGGCTAAATATGGATACCTCCCACTGTTCCCCTATGCTGTGTGTGTATGTGTGTGTGTACGCTCTGTGCTGTGCGCAAGGCCACTGAAGGCTTGGAGGAAGGCAAACAAAACCAAAAAACCAAGATGCAACTTGTCAAGATATAGTCTATATGGAAATTTGGATATCGGAAACAGAATACATTCCACTGGGCACAGACGTCAGTTCAATGTCCAGTTCTGATTGACATTTGGTTGAGTCATCAACTAACGGTAATTTAACGTGAAATAAACCAAACAAGTCACCCATTAGATTTAGCTGGAAAAAAATCCTAAATTGAATGTTTTGGTTGAAATGACATGGAAACTACGTTGATTCAACCAGTTTTTGACCCGTTGGCTGCTTCATTTGATTTATCTTGTTGTATAGGGGTAAAATAATCTCTCTATAGCCATCTCAAATGTTATTTACATTGGGAAAGCACACCCTTCTACTATGAGTCCGTTTGCACAGACCAAAACCTTCTCTATCCAAATAAACCACATGATTTCCCCACTTTCAGGGTACTTACTATCATTGCTGAGTCATGTCATGGGACAATCGCAACGCAAGCTCTCGCTTTGACTTTGGTCCTCTGCCTATCTGAAGTGATCACTTATCTGCCACAATGACTAGGGGGCAAACACTATGTCATAAATCACGGTTTCCCCCTATACCATCGCTAGGCGGTTGGGGAAAGAGTAGGCCATGCCCCGTGTAATCTCCTTCCCAGCCGTGCGTAGTAGACCGATGACATAAGCTCAGGCAAGCGAAGTAGCCTATATGTATATTTAAGTACAAGGCTAAACAGGATGTGGGTGTTTGTGTATATGCTGGTGTATTTGAAGCTGCGTTTGTATACCAGAGAGACGATTTGGTCGACTCCAATATTCTAGAACCGTAATTCTAGAACCCTAACTAATACCATTGAGCTGCAACCAATGGAGACATCGATCGCGCCCCAATTAGTGTTCTATCACTGGCGGGAGGTCAGACACGCCTCATGCGCGGCGAAAAACCATGCAGTCATTGCGAGAAACCCTGGCATACGGCAGTGGCTGCGTGCGGAGCTAGAACATGTGCATGAGTGACAATATACCTATATGGAAGAAAACTATATCCCAAAAAGTTAAGGAATGGTGCACGGTGGTGATTTAAGACTGAAACTGCCAGGCAGGCAAAACGCCCTGTAGCCTGTATCCCAGATCGGGTTCAAATGACAGAGAGAGATGGAGTGTGTTGAACTGTGTGTAAACGGAACAATCCCCTCCTCTTGGCAGGGCGAGGCTGGATTCCGTAACCTTGTTTAGGGCGCGCACACAGTGAGAACACTTAGATCGATCTGGTAAAGAAAATAAGGTTTATTTAGTAGCCTAGCCTACTTCAGTCTTATCAGTCACTTTCCATCCAACCGTTCTCGGAACCGTTCGATGACGGGGAAGCGTCGTCCTGTATGACTTACCGACTCATCGCTCTCCGGGTTGACAGGACGGTCCCGGTCGCCAAGCACAGGGCCGAATGACTAACTAAACCCATGTTATTTATCAACCACATGCCACTGCCCCGCCGAAACACACAAAGACCACCCTATGCGCTATTCTTAGAAGTTGCCGTTCCTCTTTCTCCCCCTTCTTGCTCTCTCACGCACGCACAGACACCGAGATAAAAAATCCCTCCGAACCTGTATAGTAGAACTTTACACAATTCTCTTCCAGGCTTCGTAAGCTTACACTTCTGGGTTGACAGAGTCAGGTTGGAGAAAATCAATTTATGTCGTTGTGGTGTTGATAGGATACCCACAATAGGCTATCCTCTCATAGGAGGGGGGGAGATCACAGTTTATAACCATTCAACAGTGGCAGAACGAATACAAGACCCACCAAAACCAAACGTCTATATTACCCAAATATTTGTCTTACCTGGTCAATATCCTCTATTTCCAACTTTCCTTTTCCCGTTTTTCCAAGTTGTTACGGCTCTGAGCAAATATTCGTGCGTTGAGGATACGACTCCGTTATAAAACCATAGACATCTCGGGCCAGTGAATATTCAAACCGTTGGATATAAATATTCAGAAGTGTGTCTAACGGGTTATTTACTTGTCAGTCAATTAAAACATATGTTATAGTGTTTCCTTTACACTCGCACAATACTTTTTCACAGTGAAATGTCAATATGTTTACAGACGAGAGAAAACCGTCAAAATCGACTTAGTGTGACAAATCCCTAGAAATAAGGTTTCCAATCATCCTTTATAGAACGTCCCAGTGGCTGGTAACGTACAGTTTAGCAGTGCGCAGGGATACAGGTGGTAAGGTCCGCGGACTCCAGAAATCCATTCAGCTCGGTCGTATCTCGCAGCGCCATGTTGGGTTTTATCAGAGCATGCCGTTTCAAAGCTCTTACTTCCAATCTCGTCAATCCCAGTCTATTCCGAAAATATACTATTTATCTCCGTCGATATTGGGAAAAGGGTCGGGAATGTATATCTTTCCGTAGTTTTTCTCTGAAAGTTCCTGGTAGCTCCTTTCGTGCCGAGTTGCTGAAGACGCCGAACAGGGCAAGCGGAGCGGAGTGGATTGCTGTACCGCGAGCGGCTCTCTCAATCGCGCAGACTCTACCCAGAAGGCCAGTCGGGAGACCGCAATTACCATAAACCTCCTGCACATACACCGCGCGCTGGGGCGGGCGTGTAAAACAAAACACTAGCGAGAAGAGGGGGAGGGTGGCAGTGAACGGTAAAAGGGGAAAAAAATAAATGAAGGGTAGAAATTGACTGGGGGATGACGCTGTAGCTTAACGGGAGGCTCAGGCAGAGAGAGCGAGAGAGTGTGGGATAAGGAAAGTGAAGAGGTAAAGTAGGATTATGACAGAGAGAGGGAAGTGGAAAAAATAAGGGAGGGAGAGAACCTGCTCGTCCAAGTTCAATGAAGGGCCGTTTATTCTAGAACTTGAAGAAAAGCATCCAATGTAAAGCCTCCACACCTCAGCCGCTGAGTCAGACCCTCAGGGGCCTATGTTGATAGTGTGTGTGTGTGTGTGTGTGTGTGTGTGTGTGTGTGTGTGTGTGTGTGTCTGACAGCTTGGGTATCAAGACAGTAAACACTGTGCTGTCACACACAGTGAACTAGATGGGCAGACTTCCCGAGTACCAGCCCAATGTACAGAAGTTTGGGCTTTACACAATTACCCAAACATTGTCTCACAATTCAAATATGTCACACCATCCAAACATATTGACAGGGGATGGCCAAGGACACTGGTTTTACAGCATATCTATTTTTCTCTGTACATATTTGGGTTCAATATTGCATGTTGCAAAGTCATGCCAGGCAGTGAGTGAGAAGTGTGATGAGGAAGAGAGGATGAGAGAGTGACCCAGAAAGAGAGAAAGGAGGGGAGGGAGGGAGAGAGAGAGACAGACCCAGAAAGAGGAAGTGGGAAGGCAGACGTTCTGTTGGTTGCTCAAGGCTGAGATGAATCTGTTAGGTCTGTGTGTAAGAGGAGGAGGCTAGGGATATCCAGCCTAGCCGGAGGTGTGGTGTGTGTGTTCTTAGAGTGTGTGGGTGTGTGAGGGAGAGAGAGAGAGAGGGAGGGTTAGGGAGGTGGGAGGGGAGAAGAGGCCAGGGAGGAGAGTTGGCAGGGGAAGGTCTGGGTGCATTTTATGCAGCTGCTGAGAGTAGGAGCTGAAAAAGCAGTGCCTGACACACACTCTCTCAAACACACGCATTGAAAAAACATACAAATTAGTCCTTGAAGGCAAACTGTCAGGTGAGAATTTTCCTAAAACTTGCCCACTGAAGTCAGAGAGAGAAGCAGAGGCAGGGACAGGAGAGAGGGAACCAGATAAGACAGACAGAGAAATAGAAAAGAGAGGAAGAAAGAGAGAATGCAGAACAAGAGGAGATGAAAGAGGGGCTGAGTGCTGCATTATTCTGCTCTGAAATCAGAGAGCCGTCGGCCCCAAGGGATTTGCACACACACACACACACACACACACACACGCGCGCTATTAGCATGAGAGTGGGTGGCGAATCCTGAAAAGCCTGGGCTGGGGAAGGGTTGCTGTAGTAGTGAGGGTATGGAAGGTGAATCAGGGAAGGGAGTGATAGAGATACACAGATCAAAAACAGGTTTTGTTTCTATTTTAAAAATATGAAAACGGTTCACACTAAACTCAGGTCGTGAAGAATACTTTGTCTATTTTCTTTCAGAGAACTGAAATGTGTCATTTTGCATTCAACCAAACCCTCTGAGCCTTGTGACATGGCAAGGAAAAACAACCTTTTATAGTAGGGGAAAATGTCCTAATATTGTCATAAACATATAACAAATGGAATATTTCAGACTTTTAGTGATAGTTATCGATCTACTTAAGTGCAACCAGGAAAAGGCCACCTGATGGAGTGTCCATCTGACAAAGGCTGGTAGTGTTGTCACTGGCCTGGTCTAGAAGGTCAAAGCTCGGATGCATGACTGCACACGTCCCCTTTCAGCTCCGCATTGGCCCTCTGGAGCATGCACACATAGCCACCATACGCGGGGTCACGGGCCAGTCCTACATCAGAGCACTGACACCATCTATCTCTCTCCCTCTTTTTCAAATGTAAGAGCACACACAGTCAACTGAGCTCTGAGAAAAACAAGCAAACCTTTCAAGGCTGAAAGGCATTGAATGAATCTTTGTGGTAAAACAGTCAGAGCTCTGCGCGTGTGTGCATCCATGTGGATGTGTGACTTTGTGCTCATGTAAGTTTGATTGTGTGTGAGGTAGTTGTAGTTGCCCCTGTATATTTATGTGAAACAGTCAGAGCTCTGAGTTTGTGTTTGTGTCTGTGCATGCGTGTGTGTGTCAGTAAACCAAAACAGTGAATGCACACACACACCCCAGTGTAGGCGCAGCACTCTGGGAGGTCACAGTGATCCAGCCATCTGCTGCTGCAATCAGACACTGGAGCAACGCTGACATACACACACACAAAGCCCCATGGAAACAGTTAGAGAAGCACACACATTACTGGCAATCGCACACAGTAGACACACAGGCAAACACACTGCTGGCACACACACACACACACACACACATTCGGTTAGGGCGGCCAACATGCAAACTAGCACAGTGTCACGCACAATATCTCACTAACACACAAATGCCACACGCACACCTCAGGCTCAGGTTTCAGGAAGCTCTTTGCACGCAGCTCAGCTAGCAGCAGCCGGTCCTAATCAGCACAATCCACCTGCAGATCGTTATGGATCGGTTACCACAATCCACATATGGACAGACACACACTTTTATAATATACACTTACTCAGACCAACCCTACTATTTTTCTTTAGCACGCACACACACACTTTCTAACACACGGACACCTCTCTTACACTCATACTGCGCCCTCACTAATAATCGGGAATCCACCTTGAGATCGTTACGGATTCCTTATCACAATCCACACACGCGCACGTACGCAACAGCCCCCCCCGCCGTGCCGGGCTAACCGGTTCCCCACAGGCCCGCCACGCTGCTTTAGCGCAGCCTCACCAGGGATAATTACAGACCAGCGCAGTCGGGCAAGCATGGCCCCGTGCCAAGGCTGGTCAGTGATACAAAGAGAAACGCGAAGCGAGAAAATCGTTAAGGGCCGAGAATATAGACCCCTATAAAACTCAACTCTGGAACTTGAAGCCAGTTCCACTGCATTTGTTCATTGTTCCCTTCAAATCAGGGACTGATTTAGATCTGCAACACCAGGTGTGGGCATATAAAATATGTAGAAAACGAGCTTTATTGGGCTGAAATTAAAATGGTCTGTAATCAAATAACCTCCAATTAGCAGGGTTCCCTAAAATGTCAAAAGACAAAAAAGATTAGCCTGGCTTCCAAGCATTCTGAGCAGACCACTAGCCTTTGATAGCTCAGCGAAGCTCGCCCCCTTCCCTCCCTCCCTCCGGGAGAGCTCTGTCGAGTTCCGCTCGTAACCTCGTTACCCACCGCACTCTCAACCCCCCCCCCCTCTCCCCTCTCTCTTCCCACTATGGCTGAGCTGTCAGGCTGCGCACACTCCAAATCAAGTGAAATAGATCATAAACAAAAGTAAAATAAACAATAAAAAATTAACAGGAAACATTACACTCACAAAACGTCCAAAAGAATAAAGACATTTCAAATGTCATATGTCTATATACAGTGTTGTAATGATGTACAAAAGAGAACATAAACATAACTATAGGTTGTATTTAGAAAGGTGTTTGTTTTTCACTGGTTGCCCTTTTCTTGTGGCAACAGGTCACAAATCTTGCTGCTGTGATGGCACACTGTGGAATTTCACCCAGTAGATATGGGAGTTTATCAAAATTGGATTTGTTTTCTAATTATTTGTGGGTCTGGGTTATCTGAGGGAAATATGGTCATACATTTGGCAGGAGGTTAAGAAGTGCAGCTCAGTTTCCACCTCTCTCTCTCTTTCAAATAAACACACACACAAACACGCTCATAAACACATTGGCGCTACCGAGCTCCGAGAGGCCTCCGGCGCTTCACTCCCTTCCCGTGCTACTGCGATTAGCCATGGCAGGAGATAAGGCATGATAGTGCGATATTTTTTTGTTGATGTTGCTTGGAGTCATCTCACTTTTGTTTATTTCACTTGCTCTGGCAATGTAAACACGTGTTTCCGATTCGAATAAAGCCCATTTGAATTTAACTGAAATAAGAGAGAGAGGCGCTCGAGACGGAAAACGGAGTACGATTCCATAACAGAGCTCTCATCTCCGCCCTTCCATCTTCCCTCTCGCTGGTTCATTTCCACTTCTCCTCCTCCCTTCCTCCCCCCTCTCTCATTCCCTCGCTCTCCTTTCCGTTCAGGCTCCACCGCAGCAGATAAATGTCCGCGGCTCGAGAGGCGGCAGCTGGTATCTGGGGCGGTGACGGCGGTCGGCAGACGAGGGAAACATAGACTGTGTGTGTGTGGGTGGGGGCTCGTTTTACGGCATTTGGGAATTAAATGGCTCTCATATAGAGCCTGTAGAGCACAAGACAAGACCAGACGAGGCACGTTAGGGCATGTTGGGGAAAAACGCAACGTTCAGTAGATACGTGCATACTTGCTATCCTTACGAAAACACATGTTGAAGGGCTGAATTATTATTTTATGTTCTTTGATAAAGACAGAAACTTTAGAAAGGGGGCGTTTTGCGCCACTACCGCCCCCCACTAATATAATTTGTTTAGATAAGTATTCAACCCCCTGAATCAATATGTTAAAATCCCCGGTGGCAGCGATTACAGCTTGAATTCTTTCTGGGTAAGTCTCTAAGAGCTTTGCAAACCTGGATTGTACAATATTTGCCCATTTTTCTTTTTAGTATTCTTCAAGCTCTGTCAAGTTGGTTGTTGATCATTGCTAGACAGCCATTTTCAAGTCTTGCCAAAGATTTTCAAGCCGATTTAAGTCAAAACTGTAACTAGGCCACTACTGAACATTCAATGGCATCTTAGTAAGCAACTCCAGTGTATATTTGGCCTTGTGTTTTAGGTTATTGTCCTGCTGAAAGGTGAATTTGTCTCCCAGTGTCTGTTGGAAAGCAGACTGAAACAGGGTTTCCTCTAGGATTTTGCCTGTGCTTAGCTCTATTCTGTTTCTTTTTATCCTAAAAACTACCTAGTCCTTGCCGATGACAAGTATACCCATAACATGATTCCGCCACCACGTTTGAAAATATGAAGAATGGTACTCAGTGATGTGTTGTGTTTGATTTGCCCCAAACATAACACTTTGTATTCAGGATATTAAGCTATTTCTTTGCCACATTTTTTGCAGTTTTATTTTTGTCCCTTATTGCAAACAGGATGCATGTTTTGGAATATTTTTCTTCTGTACAGGCTTCCTTCTTATTACTCTGTCATTTAGGTTAGTATTGTGGTGTAACTACAATTAAGTTGATAGATCCTCCGTTTCCTCCTATCACAGCCATAAAACTCTGTAAATGGTTTAAAATCACCATTGGTCTCATGGTGAAATCCCTGAGAGGTTTCCTTCCTCTCCATCAACTGAGTTAGGAAGGAGTCCTGTATCTTTGTATTGACTGGGTGTTTTGAAACACAATCCAGTGGGGAGAACAAGTATTTGATACACTGCCGATTTTGCAGGTTTTCCTACTTACAAAGCATGGAGAGGTCTGTAATTTTTTATCATAGGTACACTTCAACTGTGAGAGCCGGAATCTAAAACAAAAATCCAGAAAATCACATTGTATGATTTTTAAGTAATTCATTTGCATTTTATTGCATGACATAAGTATTTGATACATCAGAAAAGCAGAACTTAATATTTGGTACAGAAACATTTGTTTACAATTACAGAGATCATATGTTTCCTGTAGTTCTTGACCAGGTTTGCACACACTGCAGCAGGGATTTTGGCCCACTCCTCCATACAGACCTTCTCCAGATCCTTCAGGTTTCGGGGCTGTCGCTGGGCAATACAGACTTTCAGCTCCCTCCAAAGACTTTCTATTGGGTTCAAGTCTGGAGACTGGCTAGGCCACTCCAGGACCTTGAGATGCTTCTTACGGAGCAACTCCTTAGTTGCCCTGGCTGTGTGTTTCGGGTCGTTGTCATGCTGGAAGACCCAGCCATGACCCATCTTCAATGCTCTTACTGAGGGAAGGAGGTTGTTGGCCAATATCTCGCGATACATGTCTCATCCATCCTCCCCTCAATACGGTGCAGTCGTCCTGTCCCCTTTACAGAAAAGCATCCCCAAAGAATGATGTTTCCACCTCCATGCTTCACAGTTGGGATGGTGTTCGTGGGGTTGTACTCATCCTTCTTCTTCCTCCAAACACGGCGAGTGGAGTTTAGACCAAAACGCTCTATTATTGTCTCATCAGACCACATGACCTTCTCCCATTCCTCCTCTGGATCATCCAGATGGTCATTGGCAAACGTCAGACGGGCCTGGACATGCGCTGGCTTGAGCAGGGGGACCTTGCGTGCGCTGCAGGATTTTAATCCATGACGGCGTAGTGTGTTACTAATGGTTTTCTTTGAGACTGTGGTCCCAGCTCTCTTCAGGTCATTGACCAAGTTCTGCAATGTAGTTCTGGGCTGATCCCTCACCTTCCTCATCATCATTGATGCCCCACGAGGTGAGATCTTGCATGGAGCCCCAGACCGAGGGTGATTGACCGTCATCTTGAACTTCTTCCATTTTCTAATAATTGCGCCAACAGTTGTTGCCTTCTGACCAAGCTGCTTGCCTATTGTCTTGTAGCCCATCCCAGCCTTGTGCAGTTCTACCATTTTTTTTGGATTATTTATCTTAAGGCTTCCCTACTGGTTTATAAAAAAAATGGTTATAAATCTAATTTCATTAGATGATCTAACTTTTTCTAAATGATAAAATATTAGATACATTTAGCTCAACACTGTTTTGTTGGATTGACTTAAATTGAGATGAGAGATTACATTTTTAGTTGAGCAAGTGTTCAAATAAAAAGTGTGACAAAGTGGTTTCTGTGAGAATTACAGGAGGGGGGTGTTTTACCCCAAGACAACATAATACAGCCATAATCATATGCATGGTATAGGAATTAGTTAGTGCTGTGCACATGCAACACAGAGATAGGCTACACACACACACAAACACCCACCCACTCACTACTCACACACACCACAAGCAAACAAACTAGCCTGTGCTGTGTGTGTTTGAGTGTTTGTTTGAGTACGTGTGTGAGAGAGAGACGAGGGGGGGGGGGGGGTGTAATTAGACAAAAAATACATTTCATGCAGTTCCTCACCCAGCTTGTGCAGCCCTCCGAAGCACCAGCCAGGCGAGCGGGCGAAGGGGGATTGATTTATATAAATCTAATTATCTAGATCTGCACGTTGTTCGTCATTGTATTATCAATCAACCAACCAACTCTGACACTGACAGGCAGTTGAACCAAGAGGGGAAAGAAGGCTGGGAACTCCCGATGAGGGAACCCCCTAGTTCAAACCGCATAGGCCCCATTATAAGCAGTTTGCCGAGCAGTTCTCAGTGTGGGGCAGAAGCAACTCGTGCAAGAGAATAGGCCTAAAAATATTTATGCTAGAGTGAAGTCATTAAGTTAGCCTACAGTGCATTTGGAAAGTATTTAGACCACTTGGCTTTTTCACATTTTGTTACGTTACAACCTTACTTTAAAATGGAGACAATAAAAACATTTCCTCAATCTACACACAATACACCATAATGACAAAGCGAAAACAGCAGGGAGCAGGTCTCGAACCCTCAACCTTCTAGCTCGAAGTCCAGTGCGCTGTCGACTGTGCCGCAAAAGCATGCTCAAGCGGCAGTCGATTTCTGTGCTTATAAACCCAGGGTCGTTACACTACTCCATCCTTTCAAAGAGCGCTCACCGGCCAAGCACACGCACTGTCGTGGATGCAAGGTCCAATCCCTTCTGACACCAATGTAATGAAACAGGCAGGGGGCAGGTCTCGAACCCTCGACCTTCTAGCCCGAAGACCAGCGCATTATCGACTGCATGCTCAAGCGGCAGAGTCAATTTCCACGCTTATAAACTCAGGGTTGTTTCAGTATTAAATATAAAAACAGAAATACCTTTTTTACATACGTATTCAGACCATTTTCTATGAGACTCGAAATTGTTTCCATTGATTATTTTTGGAGTCCACCTGAGGTGAATTCAATTGATTGTACATGATTTGGAAAGGCACACACAGATCTGGGGAAGGGTAACAAAAAAGTTCTGCAGCATTGAATATCCCCCAAGTACAGAGTGGCCTCCATCATTCTTAAATGGAAGAAGTTTGGAACGATGGAAGAAGTTTGGAACGATGGAAGAAGTTTGGAATCACTTTCCTGACCAAGGCCCTTCTTCCCCTGATTGCTCAGTTTGGTCAGGTGGTACCTGGCCAATTACTATAATAATTTGTTTCACCTTTATTTAACCAGGTAGGCCAAGATAAAGCAAAGCAGTGCCACAAAAACAACAACACAGAGTTACACAAACAAACGTACAGTCAATAAAACAAAAGTAAATAAACACAGAAACATCTATGTACAGTTTGTGCAAATGTAGAAGAGTAGGGAGGTATTTAGCATTCATACAATTTAGCATTCATACTGGAGTGATAGATGTGCCGATGATGATGTGCAAGTAGAGATACTGGGGTGCAATAGAGCAAGAGGGTAAGTAACAATATGGGGATGAGGTAGTTGGGTGTGCTATTTACAGATTGGCTGTGTACAGGTACAGTGATCGGTAAGCTGCTCAGACAGCTGATGCTTAAAGTTAGAGAGGGAGATATAAGACTCCAGCTTCAGAGATTTGTGCAATTTGTTCCAGTCATTGGCAGCAGAGAACTGGAAGGAAAGGCAGCCAAAGGAAGTGTTGGCTTTGGGGATGACCAGTGCAATGTACCTGCTGGAGTGCGTGCTACGGGTGGGTGTTGCTGAGAAAAGGTGGGGCTTTACCTATCAAAGACTTACAGATGACCTGGAGCCAGTGAGTTTGGCGATGGATATGTAGCGAGGGCCAGCGAACGAGAGCATAAAGGTTGCAGTGGTGGGTAGTATATGTGGCTTTGGTGATAAAATGGATGGCACTGTGATAGACTACATCCAGTTTGCTGAGTAGAGTGGTGTTGGAGGCTATTTTGTGAATGACATCGCCGAAGTCAGGGATCGGTAGGATAGTCAGTTTTACAAGGGTATGTTTTGCGGCATGAGTGAAGGAGGCTTTGTTGCAAAATAGGAAGCCGATTCTAGATTTAATTTTGGATTGGAGATGCTTAATGTGAGTCTGGAAGGAGAGTTTACAGTCTAACCAAACACCTAGGTATTTGTAGTTGTCCACATAATCTAGGTCAGAACCGTCCAGAGTAGTGATGCTAGTCGGGCGGGAGGGTGCAGGCAGCGATCGGTTGAAGAGCATGCAATAAGTTTTACTAGCATCTAAAGCAGTTGGAGGCCAAAGAAGGAGTGTTGTATGGCGTTGAAGCTCATTTGAAGGTTTGTTAGCAGTGTCCAAAGAAGGGCAAAGAAATATACAGAATGGTGTCGTCTGTGTAGAGGTGGATCAGAAAATCACCAGCAGCTAGAGCGACATCATTGATATATACAGAGAAAAGAGTCAGCCCGAGATTTGAACCCTGTGGCACCCCCATAGAGACTGCCAGAGGTCAGGACAACAGGTTCTCCGATTTGACACACTGAACTTTATCTGAGAGGTGAACTAGGCGAGGCAGTCACTAGAGAAGCCAAGGCTTTTGAGTCTGCCGATAAGAATGCGGTAATTGACAGAGTCGAAAGCCTTGGCCAGGTTGATGAAGACTGCACAGTACTGTACATTTACATTACATTTAAGTCATTTAGCAGACGCTCTTATCCAGAGCGACTTACAAATTGGTGCATTCACCTTATGACATCCAGTGGAACAGCCACTTTACAATAGTGCATCTAAATATTTTAAGGGGGGGGTGAGAAGGATTACTTTATCCTATCCTAAGTATTCCTTAAAGAGGTGGGGTTTCAGGTGTCTCCGGAAGGTGGTGATTGACTCCGCTGTCCTGGCGTCGTGAGGGAGTTTGTTCCACCATTGGGGTCCAGAGCAGCGAACAGTTTTGACTGGGCTGAGCGGGAACTGTACTTCCTCAGTGGTAGGGAGGCAAGCAGGCCAGAGGTGGATGAACGCAGTGCCCTTGTTTGGGTGTAGGGCCTGATCAGAGCCTGGAGGTACTGAGGTGCCGTTCCCCTCACAGCTCCGTAGGCAAGCACCATGGTCTTGTAGCGGATGCGAGCTTAAACTGGAAGCCAGTGGAGAGAGCGGAGGAGCGGGGTGACGTGAGAGAACTTGGGAAGGTTGAACACCAGACGGGCTGCGGCGTTCTGGATGAGTTGTAGGGGTTTAATGGCACAGGCAGGGAGCCCAGCCAACAGCGAGTTGCAGTAATCCAGACGGGAGATGACAAGTGCCTGGATTAGGACCTGCGCCGCTTCCTGTGTGAGGCAGGGTCGTACTCTGCGGATGTTGTAGAGCATGAACCTACAGGAACGGGCCACCGCCTTGATGTTAGTTGAGAACGACAGGGTGTTGTCCAGGATCACGCCAAGGTTCTTAGCACTCTGGGAGGAGGACACAATGGAGTTGTCAACCGTGATGGCGAGATCATGGAACGGGCAGTCCTTCCCCGGGAGGAAGAGCAGCTCCGTCTTGCCGAGGTTCAGCTTGGGGTGGTGATCCATCATCCACACTGATATGTCTGCCAGACATGCAGAGATGCGATTCGCCACCTGGTCATCAGAAGGGGGAAAGGAGAAGATTAATTGTGTGTCGTCTGCATAGCAATGATAGGAGAGACCATGTGAGGTTATGACAGAGCCAAGTGACTTGGTGTATAGCGAGAATAGGAGAGGGCCTAGAACAGAGCCCTGGGGACACCAGTGGTGAGGAGACGGATTCTCGCCACGCCACCTGGTAGGAGCGACCTGTCAGGTAGGACGCAATCCAAGCGTGGGGCGCCGGAGATGCCCAACTCGGAGAGGGTGGAGAGGAGGATCTGATGGTTCACAGTATCGAAGGCAGCCGATAGGTCTAGAAGGATGAGAGCAGAGGAGAGAGAGTTAGCTTTAGCAGTGCGGAGCGCCTCCGTGATACAGAGAAGAGCAGTCTCAGTTGAATGACTAGTCTTGAAACCTGACTGATTTGGATCAAGAAGGTCATTCTGAGAGATAGCGGGAGAGCTGGCCAAGGACGGCACGTTCAAGAGTTTTGGAGAGAAAAGAAAGAAGGGATACTGGTCTGTAGTTGTTGACATCGGAGGGATCTAGTGTAGGTTTTTTCAGAAGGGTGCAACTCTCGCTCTCTTGAAGACGGAAGGGACGTAGCCAGCGGTCAGGGATGAGTTGATGAGCGAGGTGAGGTAAGGGAGAAGGTCTCCGGAAATGGTCTGGAGAAGAGAGGAGGGGATAGGGTCAGCGGGCAGGTTGTTGGGCGGCCGGCCGTCACAAGACGCGAGATTTCATCTGGAGAGAGGGGGAGAAAGAGGTCAGAGCGCAGGGTAGGGCAGTGTGAGCAGAACCAGCGGTGTCGTTTGACTTAGCAAACGAGGATCGGATGTCGTCGACCTTCTTTTCAAAATGGTTGACGAAGTCATCTGCAGAGAGGGAGGAGGGGGGGGGAGGGGGAGGAGGATTCAGGAGGGAGGAGAAGGTGGCAAAGAGCTTCCTAGGGTTAGAGGCAGATGCTTGGAATTTAGAGTGGTAGAAAGTGGCTTTAGCAGCAGAGACAGAAGAGGAAAATGTAGAGAGGAGGGAGTGAAAGGATGCCAGGTCCGCAGGGAGGCGAGTTTTCCTCCATTTCCGCTCGGCTGCCCGGAGCCCTGTTCTGTCTTTTATCGATGGCGGTTATGATATCGTTTAGGACCTTGAGAGTGGCTGATGTGCACCCATGACCAGATCGGAAACCAGATTGCATAGTGGAGAAGGTACGGTGGTATTCGAAATGGTTGGTGATCTGTTTATTAACTTGGCTTTCGAAGATTTTTGAAAGGCAGGGCAGGATGGATATAGGTCTACAACAGTTTGGGTCTAGAGTGTCTCCCCCTTTGAAGAGGGGGATGACTGCGGCAGCTTTCCAATCTTTGGGGATCTCAGAGGTTGAATAGGTTAGTAATAAGAGTTGCAACAATTTCAGCGGATCATTTTTGAAAGAGAGGGTCCAGATTGTCTAGCCCAGCTGATTTGTAGGCATCCAGATTTTGCAGCTCTTTCAGAACATCAGCTGTCTGGATTTGGGTGAAGGAGACGAGGGGTGGCGGGGGGGTTGGGCAAGTTGCTGCAGGGGGTGCTGAGATGTTAGCCGGGGTAGCAATAGCCAGGTGGAAAGCATGGCCAGCCGTGGAAAAATGCTTCTTGAAATTATCGATTATCCTAGATTTATCGGTGGTGACAGTGTTTCCTATCCTCAGTGCAGTGGGCAGCTGGGATGAGGTGCTCTTATTCTCCATGGACTTTACAGTGTCCAAAAACTTTTGGAAATTAGTGCTATACAGGAAGCAAATTTTTGTTTGAAAAGGCTAGCCTTAGCTTTCCTAATTGACTGAGTATATTGGTTCCTGACTTCCCTGAAAAGTTGCATATCACGGGGACTATTCGATGCTAATGCAGAACGCCACAGGATGTTTTTGTGCTGGTCAAGGGCAGTCAAGTCTGGGGTGAACCAAGGCTGTATCTGTTCTTAGTTCTACATGTTTTGAACGGGGCATGTTTATTTAAGATGGTGAGGAAAGCACTTTTGTAGAGCAACCAGGCATCCTCTACTGACGGGATGAGGTCAATATCCTTCCAGGATACCCAGGCCAGGTCGATTAGAAAGGCCTGCTCGCTTTAGTGTTTTAGGGAGCGTTTGATATTTGTATTACATTTTCTATTTAACCAGGTAGGCTAAATTGAGAACAAGTTCTCATTTACAACTGCGACCTGGCCAAGATAAAGCATAGCAGTGTGAACAGACAACAACACAGAGTTACACATGGAGTAAACAATAAACAAGTCAATAACACAGTATAAAAAAAATAAAAAAGAGTCTATATACATTGTGTGCAAAAGGCATGAGGAGGTAGGCGAATAATCACAATTTAGCAGATTAACACTGGAGTGATAAATGATCAGATGGTCATGTACAGGTAGAAATACTGGTGTGCAAAAGAGCAGAAAAGTAAATAAATAAAAACAGTACGGGGATGAGGTAGGTAAATTGGGTGGGTTATTTACCGATGGACTATGTACAGCTGCAGCGATCGGTTAGCTGCTCAGATAGCAGATATTTAAAGTTGGTGAGGGAGATAAAAGTCTCCAACTTCAGTGATTTTTGCAATTTGTTCCAGTCACAGGCAGCAGAGAACTGGAAGGAAAGGCGGCCAAATGAGGTGTTGGCTTTAGGGATGATCAGTGAGATACACCTTCTGGAGCGCGTGCTACACCTTCTGGAGCGCGTGCTACGGGTGGGTGTTGCCATCGTGACCAAGTGATGAGGGGTGGTCGTTTGACCGCGGACCCAGTACTCACACAGACAATGAGGCAGTGATCGCTGAGATCCTGGTTGAACACAGCAGAGGTGTATTTAGAGGGCAGGTTGGTCATGGTGATATCTAAGAGGGTGCCCATGGTTACAGATTTCAGATTGTACCTTGTAGGTTCCTTGATGATTTGTGTGAGAAACTGAGCAAACAGGGAAGAAGGACCTTGGTCAGGAAAGTGACCCTAATCCAACATATTACTTACTACCTCACTCAAAAGCAAGTGGATTATTTATTTTAAGGCTTTCCTATGTTTATATTTAAAAAAAAATATATATATATATATATATAGATATAGATCTAACTTCATTGGAATATATCTACAACTTTTTTAAAAAAGAGATCAATTTACCACCAATCGTTTGTGATGACACAGAGGAGAAGTTTTGTTCAGCAAGAACAGTGACAGCAGGGAAATGTTTTAGGAAAATAATTTGGTGATATCGAGGGGGGGGGGCACTAACCCCTACTACTACTACTACTCTAAAAAGTTTAGGCTACCGTTAATTCCTGATTCCTTATTTCACATTTGTTTATTGTCTTTTCGCTTGCTTTGGCAATGTAAACAAAGCCTGTTTTCCATGCCAATAAAGCACATTTTAATTGAATTGAGAAAGCGAGGCACCATTCCCAGTTGGCCTCTATCGGGAAGTTAAGTTTGTGCGAGTCCAAAAATGTAGGCTATTTAATGCTCTCTCTCCCATTGTGACACACAGACAAACACACGATCGATCAGTCTCTTTCTCTCCCACATAGGCTACTGTCTATTTCTATCACACGCATTCTTTCAAACACATTCTACCAGACTGTTAAACTCTCTATAAACTAGGCCTACTCTGAGACCTACTAGAAGTGACTCAGAGAGGCGAGGCTTTAGTACGCAGTGCGTGCAGCCATGCTTGTGTGCTGCGAATGTTCAGTAGTATCCAATTACATCACATGCAACGATACTGTGGCAATAATTATTCCCGTGTGACAATCAGATTGTTATTTCCAGGCACTTTGAGTTTTTTTTTTTTACAGAGACGTTCAAACGGAGTGGTGGGGGTAGATTTCTGGAGGACCATGGACACTTTTTCATAAATCAAAATCCAGTTAACCAGATTTGGAGACATGGCAATGGCAGAGGCCAATGGGGTTAGCAGAATAATTCATATCCATGATTCTACCCCAGAGACACGATTTGGCAGGCACACACACACACACACACACAGTGTTGTGTTACCATATTTCCCTATATATGATCCATGATTGACATGGTTGACAATGTGACAGGAGAATAAACACAGCCACTTGTGAAATGTGTATCCTGCTTGTTTATTAGATTGAGTGCAGCAGAACAATAGAAGTTTGCCTAAACTAGGATTGGTGCAGCGATTGTACGTGGTTTGAGAGGGGACTGTATAATTATGTGTAGATAGGATTCTGTGTTAGGTCTATATGCGCATCCCCAAATGGACCCCTTGCCCCATATCTCCTATGCACTTGTGTAGATGTCTGTTTCACTAATAGCTATCCAGTTCTCCATAAGTGCACTGGGGCTACGGGGGTTGATTTGGGAAAGGAGCGACATCCTTGTCAGGATGTTCAGCAAAATCACATCTCTCTTTTCATCAGCCCGTCAACCACACAGCACCTCTAATAGCCTGCTAATCACATTGCGGTTCTCTAGATGTCAGCCAATGACATAGTGTCGAAGGTAAATGACAGGCCGTCAGAGGCTCCTACTGTCCTTGTGGCAGCCGCTACATCAAAGAGACAGGTGGCTGTGTGTCAAAGTGTGTGTGAGTGTGAGTGTGTGTGTGAGTGTGTGTGTGTGAGACAGGCATCAAAGAAAGAGTGTAAGTGTGTGAGACACATTTTAAGAAAGTGTGTGTGTGTTCAATTGTACTGCTTCCACCCCCATTGAGGCCTAAACAGGAGGACATGGAGACCATTTAGGGGTCACCAAAACCTTTTCACATTCCAGTCAAAAGCATCCATACAAAAATATAGCGTATGCACTAATATATATATACAGTACATTGTCTCTTATAAATACAGTATAACAGTTTATCAAACAAACTCAAACCTGTGGGCAGACCACAGCATTTCATGGAATAACAACATACAGATGCATAAAAGTACGAAAAACAATGGACATTTTACAAGAGTAGCAACATTAGTAACGCCATATGTAAAGACAACAACAGATATGATAGAAGTTAAGCGGTTCAAATACTGGATTTTGTTCGTTTAAATCCCCAGCTATCGTTGGGACATGAATTGTTCTAAGTTATCTCTTCACTCCCTCTCCCCATCTTGGTTTCACAATTCCATCACCCCCTCCCCTTCTTTGCATTTTGTCTCCCTCCATTTATCTGTCTGTTTTGAATGGAGGCCTTTTATGCATGTTGAGTTAGAGAAGCTGTATGGTCAGCTACTGTAGCATTAGCACCAGAGGGTTATACTACAAAGCATGATCAATGAGTTAGCCTGCTAACTGATAAACAACCAGAAATTGACTACTGATTTTCTGGTTAATTAAGAAAGCTAAACTTAGTTTTGCGTTTTGGTTGTCGAGTCAATTAGACCATGGCCATTTCAAGCTTATCTTTCTAAAAAACAAAAAGTTATATCAGAATATTCAGGTAAGTTAGCTAGCTAACTTGTTTAACTTGCGTTGTATTATAACCCTCAGAGCTCAGTAAGTCACATATAATGCTGGGCATTATCGTGATCGCAACATGTTCTTGGGAGGGATTTGCTAACAGTAGTCATACAGTATGAAAAAGAAGCCACAAATAACATAATAAACACAAGCTAATAGCATAAGCAGCAGGTAGTCTAGAGGTTAAGAGTGTTGGGCCAGTAACCGAAAGGTCGCTGGTGCAAATCCACGAGCCGACTTGGTGAAAAATCTGTCGATGTGTCCTTGAGCAAGGCACTCAACTCTAATTTCTCCTGTAAATCGCTCTGGATAAGAGAGTCTGCTAAATGACAAAAACATGTGAATGTAAAAATAACATGGAGAGAATTAATTCTGTCAGCCAAGTGACTATGCAGTACCTGGGTACATGTCAATAGTCTTAACTGTTTTCCTCTCCTTTGAACATTCAACACACATTTTGCTTTCACCTATGCCGTCTTTTCAGATCAGTGCAGATGAAGGAAAGGAGGTGAGGAGAGGAAGCCCCTTGGGACTAGTGATATGCTAGCCTGGGTACCAGGACAGCCTGTTGTTTCCTTAGCCAGCTCTGCAGTTGTTGACTAGGACTGAAGCAGAGTCAGACTGGCACCCAGGCTAGTGTGTAGCATTAGGTTTGAAGGCTGTTTAAAGCACTATAGCTGCTTCGCTGGTTCTGTTACGATGCTGTGTAAGTCAGACAGAAAGGCAGGATAGTGTGTGTGTGTGTGTGTGTGTGTGTGTAGTTGGAGGTTATTAAATAGTAAAGGATGTGGATTAATAATGGATCCTGACAGATCTACCACAGAAACCCCTCACTATCCCTCCTTTGCTCCCTTTCTCTCTTCCTCCCTATGTATCACCCCTCAGAATGAATCTGTCTGTCTGTCTGTCTGTCTGTCTGTCTGTCTGTCTGTCTGTCTCTGTCTGTCTCTGTCTGTCTGTCTCTGTCTGTCTCTGTCTGTCTCTGTCTGTCTGTCTGTCTGTCTCGGTCTGTCTGTCTGTCTCGGTCTGTCTGTTTCTTAGGGTCCTCTGTCTTTCAGGGTCATGTCAGGGGAGTAGAAAAGGACGTTGGTGTCATCATCATCCTCGTCACTGAAGTCCCCCAGCTCAGCCTGTGTGTAGTGCACCGCCCCAGGATGGTACTCCCTGATACGCGTCCTGTCACACAGCCGAGACTGCAGCGCCAACTAGGATCACACACAGAAACACATATTCTCAGAGTTAACAGTCTCTCTCTCTCACACACACACACACACACACACACACACACACACAAAGAGACAGACACGCACACATTTGGCAGAGACGAGATGTGTGCTGATTGTAGTGCCACAGGCAGTTGAGCCGCATGGTTAGAAAACTGATCAATATCACAGAGGGAGAGGGGGGGGGGGAGACAGAGAGAGTGCAAGCCACAGAGGGGGAGAGGGGGGAGAGACAGAGAGAGAGTGCAAGCCACAGAGGGGGAGGATGAGAGAGAACGCGTAACAAAGGAGAGAGATATGAACGACAGATAGAAAATTAGACAGACAGAGAGAGAAAAAGAAACAGAGGGAGAGATATGAACGACAGAGGATGAGATAACAAAATAGAAACAGAGGAAGAGAGATAGCAACAGAGAGCGAGAGAGAGAAAGAGAGAGAGAGAGAGAGAGAGAGAGAGAGAGAGAGAGAGAGCGAGCGTGAAAGTGTGGACTTGCTGCGGAGGGGAATAATGTTTTGACGCTGTTACGGATACGCCACCCCCCACCAATCTCACACCTGATGTGTGTGGGAGTCGTATGCCATGATGAATACCAACTGCCTGTTAGTCATGAAAGAGAACGCACATACACAAACGCACGCACACACAAACACATAACTCCCAGTTGCTCAAACACACTCATATGTCTATTTCTCTGTTTCTCTCTCTCACACACACACACACACACACACACACACACACCCCGTTGCTCAAACATAGACACAATCAGGTCTATATCTCTGTTCCCTTCTCTCTGCCTCACTCTCTCACAAACACTCCGCGGATACACACATCTTCACTGACATTTAGGTTGAAGGTCACATCTGACTCCTCTCTCTCTCTCTCTCTCTCTGAGTGTGCTCACTCTCCATTAAGAACAACAGCAGGGTGTGTGTGTGTGTGTGTCTGTAATCTCCCTCCCATCTTGTGGTCTAATCATAAGCTTTCCTGGCCCCCTAAACACCTCTACTCTCTTGTTCAGCGAAATGGGCTGAGTAGATTGTAGTCTCGCTACTGTTATTTTTCACTGTCTTCTTAATGTTTTTTATTTTATTTATTTACTTATCTATTGTTCACCTAATACCTATTTTTTTACTTAAAAATTGCACTGCTGTTTAGGGCCTGTAAGTAAGCGTTTCACTGTTAGGTTGTATTCAGCGCACGTGACAAATAAACTTTGATTTGAAATACAGCCACTCAGCAGTGTGTGGAGTCGCACAGCACCAGACCTGGGTTAAAATACTATTTAATTACTTTCAAAGACATTTGGAAGGAAGTATTTACTCAGACCATTTCGCTGAACAAGAGAGTAGAGGTGTTTACGGGGCCAGGAAAGCTTATGATTAGACCACAAGATGGGAGGGCGAAAAGTGAAGTGTTCAGGTGAGGGTTGTACCTGTATGCCTGTAGGACTGAGCTGGCTCCAGGTGTCTCTGTCCAGGCCAAAGACGAATGCGTTGGCCAAGCCATGGAGAGGGGCTGAAAGGACATGGAGCAAAGTAAGAGAGAACACTGGATCCTGGGGGTAGAACGCATTATGGAGCCTGGAGAGGGGAGAATGAGGGAGGGAGAGAGAGAAAGGGAAAAAAACACGTTAATTTACATTATAGAGATGATGCACATGGAGGAGAGTGAGAGAAGATGTACGGAAACCAACAAACAAACACATACACACATGCACGCGCACACACCCAAACACAACATCAACAACAAAACCACAGCTCAATACTTCACAGTAAAGGAGATTGGAGGGAGAGACACAGGGGAGAGAGTTCAGAGAGGCAGAGACACAGGGGAGAGAGTTCAGAGACACAGGGGAGAGAGTTCAGAGACACAGGGGAGAGAGTTCAGAGACACAGGGGAGAGAGGCAGAGACACAGGGGAGAGAGGCAGAGACACAGGGGAGAGAGGCAGAGACACAGGGGAGAGAGTTCAGAGAGGCAGAGACACAGGGTAGAGTGGCAGAGACACAGGGGAGAGAGGCAGAGACACAGGGGAGAGAGGCAGAGACACAGGGGAGAGAGGCAGAGACACAGGGGAGAGAGTTCAGAGACACAGGGGAGAGTGGCAGAGACACAGGGGAGAGAGGCAGAGACACAGGGGAGAGAGTTCAGAGACACAGGGGGAGAGGCAGAGACACAGGGGAGAGAGGCAGAGACACAGGGGAGAGAGGCAGAGACACAGGGGAGAGAGTTCAGAGACACAGGGGAGAGAGTTCAGAGACACAGGGGAGAGAGTTCAGAGACACAGGGGAGAGTGGCAGAGACACAGGGGAGAGAGCTCAGAGACACAGGGGAGAGAGGCAGAGAGACAGCGGGGAGATTGGCAGAGACACAGGGGGAGAGTGGCAGAGACACAGGGGGAGAGTGGCAGAGACACAGAGGGGAGAGTGGCAGAGACACAGAGGGGAGAGTTCAGAGACACAGGGGGAAGAGTGGCAGAGACACAGGGGGGAGAGGCAGAGACACAGGGGAGAGAGTTCAGAGACACAGGGGAGAGAGTTCAGAGACACAGGGGAGAGAGTTCAGAGACACAGGGGAGAGAGGCAGAGACACAGGGGAGAGAGTTCAGAGACACAGGGGAGAGAGTTCAGAGACACAGGGGAGAGAGTTCAGAGACACAGGGGAGAGAGTTCAGAGACACAGGGGAGAGAGCTCAGAGACACAGGGGAGAGAGCTCAGAGACACAGGGGAGAGAGGCAGAGAGACAGCGGGGAGATTGGCAGAGACACAGGGGGGAGAGTGGCAGAGACACAGAGGGGAGAGTTCAGAGACACAGGGGGAAGAGTGGCAGAGACACAGGGGGAGAGGCAGAGACACAGGGGGGAGAGTTCAGAGACACAGGGGAGAGAGGCAGACACAGGGGAGAGAGTTCAGAGAGGCAGAGACAGAGAAAGAGCGAGAGGGACAGAGAGAAAGAGCGAGAGAAGGATAACAAAGAAAGAGAGAGGGGCGACAGAGGGATGACACAGAGAAAGGGAGAGGAAAAGAGAGCGAGAGATACGACACAGAAATATAGCACAATTAGACCCAACCAAATCATGAGAAAACCAAAAGATATTTACTTGACACATTACTTGACACATAATTACTTGACACAAAAAAATAGAGCAAACTGGAATGGTATGTGGCCCTAAACAGAGAGTACACAGTGGCAGAATACCTGACCACTGTGACTGACCCAAAATTAAGGACATCTTTGACTATGTACAGACTCAGTGAGCATAGCCTTGCTATTGAGAGAGGCCGCCGTAGGCAGACCTGGCTCTCAAGAGAAGACAGGCTATGTGCACACTGCCCACAAATGAGGTGGAAACTGAGCTGCACTTCCTAACCTCCTACCAAATGTATGACCATATTAGAGACACATACAGTGCATTCGGAAAATATTCAGACCCTTAAGACTTTTTCCACATTTTGTTACGTTACAGCCTTATTCTAAAATGGATGAGATCATTTCCCCCCCTCATCAATCTACACACAATACCCCATAATGACAAAGCAAAAACAAGTACATTAAAAAAATTCACTGAAATCTCACATTTACATAAGTATTAAGAACCTTTACTCAGTACTTTGTTGAAGCACCTTTGGCAGCACCAAAGTGCTGGGTATTTTTTATTTATTTATTTATTTGTACCTTTATTTAACTCGGCAAGTCAGTTAAGAACAAATTCTTGCAACCTTTCGGATACTAGTCCAACACTCTAACCACTAGGCTACCCTGCCGCCCAAGCCTGTATATGCCGATTTTCTCCCATTCTTCTCTGCAGAGCCTCTCAAGCTCTGTCAGGTTGGATGGGGAGCGTCACTGCACAGCTATTTTCACGTCTCTCCAGAGATGTTCGATCGTGTTCAATTCCGGGCTCTGGCTGGGCAACTCAAGGACATTCAGAGACTTGTCCACAAATACACACCTGTGTTGTGTTGGCTGTGTGCTTAGGGTTGTTGTCCTGTTGGAAGTTGAACATTCGACCCAGTTTGAGGTCCTGAGTGTTCTGGAGAAGGTTTTCATCAATTCAAATTGTATTTGTCACATGCGCCGAATACAACAGGTAGACCTTACAGTGAAATGCCTACTAACAAGCCCTTAACCACCAATGTAGTATTAAGAAAAAATATCCCCGAAAAATCTATAAAAGTAACAAATAATTAAAGAGCAGCAGTAAAATAACAATAGCGAGATACCGGTACAGAGTCAATGTGCGGGGGCACCGGTTAGTCGAGGTAATATGTACATGTAGGTAGAGTTATTAAAGTGACTAGGCATAGGTAATAACAGAGAGTAGCAGCAGCGTAAAATGGGTGGGTGGGAGGGGGGGCAATGCAAATAGTATGGGAAGCCATTTAAATAGATGTTCAGGAGTCTTATGGCTTGGGGGTAGAAGCTGTTTAGAAGCCTCTTGGACCTAGACTTGGCGCTCTGGTACAGCTTGCCGTGCGATAGCAGAGAGAACAGTTTAGGACTAGGGTTGCTGGAGTCTTTGACAATTTTTAAGACCTTCCTCTGACACCGCTTGGTATAGAGGTCCTGGATGGCAGGAAGCTTGGCCGCAGTGATGTACTGGGCCGTACACACTACCCTCTGTAGTGCCTTGTGGTTGGAGCCCGAGCAGTTGCCATAGCTGGCAGTGATGCAACCCGTCAGGATGCTCTCGAAGGTGCAGCTGTAGAACCTTTTGAGGATCTGAGGACCCATGCCAAATCTTTTCAGTCTCCTGAGGGGGAATAGATTTTTCACTCAAGGACCTCTGTACTTTGCTCCGTTCATCCTTCCTTCGATACCGACTAGCCTCCCAGTCTGACATACACTGTCAACTGTGGGACCTCATACAGACAGGTGTGTACCTTTCCAAATCATGTCCAATCAATTGAATTTACCACAGCTGGACTCCAATCAAGTTGTAGAAACCTCTCAAGGATGATCAATGGAAACAGGATGCACCTGAGCTCAATTCGAGTCTCATAGCAAAGGGTCTGAATAATTACTTAAATAAGGTATTTCTGATCAAATATTTCGAAAAATCTGTTTTCGCTTTGTCACTATGGAGATTTGTGTGTAAATTGATGAGGACAAAACATTGATTAAATCCATTTTAGAATGCAATGTATTTCCCTCAGATAACACAGACCCACAAATCCAATTTTGATAAACATCCATATCAATTAGGTGAAATACCAGTGTGTCATCAAAGCAGCAAGATGTGTGACCTGTTGCCACAAGAAAAGGGCAACCAGTTAAGACCAAACACCTTTATAAATACAACCCATATTTATATTGTTGTATTTTCCCTTTGGTCCTTTAATTAACACATCGTTGTACACAACACAGCCATAATATGACATGTCTCTATTCCTTTGAAAATGTTGTGAGTTTAATGTTTACTGTTCACTTTTGTTTACTATCTTTTTCACTTGCTTTGGCAATGTAAACATACATTTCCAATGCCAATGAAGCCCTTTGAATTGATAGACAGCAAGGGGGACAACAGACAGAGCGAGAGACGAAGCAGAGAGAGAGGGTGCTTTATATCAGCGTTTAAGAGCCCATTAGGCAGTGGGAGATGGCAGGCCTACACATTCTGGGCCGCAGCCCTGACAGCACGCAGCACGTTACAAGAACAGCGCTCAACTTCCTCTCTTTCCATCCATTTCTACACACATCTCTCTCTGCATCCTCAACTTCCTCTCTTTCCATCCATTTCTACACACATCTCTCTCTGCATCCTCAACTTCCTCTCTTTCCATCCATTTCTACACACATCTCTCTCTGCATCCTCAACTTCCTCTCTTTCCATCCATTTCTACACACATCTCTCTCTGCATCCTCAACTTCCTCTCTTTCCATCCATTTCTACACACATCTCTCTCTGCATCCTCAACTTCCTCTCTTTTCATCCATTTCTACACACATCTCTCTCCATCTCCACTCATCCATATGCTCTTCCTCTCGGCTCTACCTTCTTTCTGTATCGATCTCAATTCGTTTGTTTCCATCCTCATTCTCTGTCCACGCCTCCTTCAGCTTTCCCCCCTCTCTTCAACTTCCTCTCTTTCCATCCTACTTCCTTTTACTCCCACTCAGTAAGAAGAGAGGGTGTAGAGGGTCTGCTTCCCTCCCTTCATATTTATCTAGCCCTCTCTCCCTCCACACTCTTCCCATCCATCTCCACCTCTCTATGTCACTGTCTTTCCATTCATCCTGCTTCCCTTATTTTTTATTTCCTCTTTCCCTCTCTTGTAACTCTTTCTATTTTTGCCCCACAATCTCTCTGTCTGTTTTCAAATACGCTCCATCTCTCCCTCACAGTTCGTCTTCACCTCCATCTCCCTATATCAGCCCTTCTCTAATCTAATGTAATCCTGCAGTATAGGGCTGTCCCCAACTAAAAAAAATATTGATCGACGTGAGTCGTCTGTTTCGACCAATCGATTGTTATTTTTCCATATATATAGACAAACCCTGTGTTTGAATAAAATCAACTCTATGTAGGCTACTTCGCCTGATGCTTTAAGCACTGAATTAAACATTAAGACACACAAATGACTAAAGAGGGAACCAGAGCTCAATATAACCAGAAGAATAAAACCTGTTCCCAACCAGACTCTCCTCCTCCTCCACAGATTCTGCCGTTATGCTCCTGAAGTTGCTGGAAACAGGCTACACCTGCGGGTGGAAACCTTTTCCATTTGGAGTGCCAAGTTATCCTGTGCCAGTTATGATGTTCATGTGCACATTTTCACGGAACAGTTTCCTTTAATTTATAAAGTCTTCGTATCTCATAATCAATGTCATGTGGTTAATCACAATTCTATCTAAATGAAAATGATACAAATTATAAAGTAACTTATATTGCCAATATGTAAAAAATATAGCCTACATAAAGCCAACAAATAAAAGCATTGTAGGCCGCAGGATAAAAATAAATATCCTATAAATCACATTGGCTAAGCATGGCCTGTCTGTAAGGAACTTGACACATTGTATTAACTATTAATGTGTCCAGCCTGAAGCTCAAGCTAGCAAACTTGCAACATTGTATAAAATATTCTGGGCCCTCAGTTTCCCATGCCAGTGAGCTCTGGACAGACAGACACAGCTGTAAGCCATTTCGTGCAAGGGATAAGAAGTAATCAGGTAGGCCTTTTTTTATGACACCGGATCAGAGCATGACATTTTTTCCTCTTTCATGCTGAGTGGTTATCGAAAGGGAGAGAGCTGGAAAGACTTTTCAAATAGGCCACGTTGAAGAACTAATGTCATTCTCAATGGATGTGAAAATAGACTTTTACTTGCTTTTTAAGGCGAAGAAAAAATACTGTGAGAAGCTCCACAGTGATGGTGAGTTAAGACAATCAGAAATAGTATCAGATCCCCAAATGGGCACATTTCTCAAATCAAATCAAATTTATTGGTCACATACACATGGGTAGCAGAGTGTAGCGAAATGCTTGTACTTCTAGTTCCGACCGTGCAGTAATATCTAACCAGAAATGTAACAATTTCACAACTACCTTATACACACAAGTGTAAAGGAATGCATAAGAACATGTACATATAAATATATGGATGAGCGATGGCCGAACGGCATAGGCAAGATGCAGTAGATGGTATAGAGCAGTATATACATATGAGATGAGTAATGTAGGATATGTACACATTATATAAAGTGGCATTGTTTAAAGTGACTAGTGATACCTTCATTAAATCCATTTTTTAATTATTAAAGTGGCTAGAGATTTGAGTCAGTATGTTGGCAGCAGCCACTCAATGTTAGTGATGGCTGTTTAACAGTCTGGTGGCCTTGAGATAGAAGCTGATTTTCAGTCTCTCGGTCCCAGCATTGATGCACCTGTACTGACCTCGCCTTCTGGATGATAGCGGGGTGAACAGGCAGTGGCTCGGGTGGTTGTTGTCCTTGATTATCTTTTTGGCCTTTCTGCGACATCGGGTGGTGTAGGTGTCCTGGACGGCAGGTAGTTTGCCCCCAGTGATGCGTTGTGCAGACCTCACTAACCTCTGGAGAGCCTTACGGTTGTGGACAGAGAAATTGCCGTACCAGGCGGGGATACAGCCCGACAGGATGCTCTCAATTGTGCATCTGTAAAAGTTTGTAAGTGTTTTAGGTGACAAGCCAAATTTCTTCAGCCTCCTGAGGTTGAAGAGGCGCTGTTGCGCCTTCTTCACCACGCTGTCTGTGTGGGTGGATCATTTCAGTTTGTCCGTGATGTGTACGCCGAGGAACTTAAAAACTTTCCACCTTCTCCACTACAGTCCCGTCGATGTGGATCGAGGGGTGCTCCCTCTGCTGTTTCCAGGGTGGGGGTCGAGACCCAGGATCTCGAGCTTAATGACGTGTTTGGAGGGTACTATGGTGTTAAATGCTAAGCTGTAATTGATGAACAGCATTCTCACATAGGTATTCCTCTTGTCCAGATGGGTTAGAGCAGTGTGATTGCAATTGCGTCGTCTGTGGACCTATTGGGGCGGTAAGCAAATTGGAGTGGGTCAAGGGTGTTGGGTAGGGTAGAGGTGATATGATCCTTGACTAGTCTCTCAAAGCACTTCACGATGACGGAAGTGAGTGCTATGGGGCGATAATTGTTTAGCTCAGTTACCTTAGCTTTCTTGGGAACAGGAACAATGGTGGCCCTCTTGAAGCATGTGGGAACAGCAGACTGGGATAGGGATTGATTGAATATGTCCATAAACACACCAGCCAGCTGTTCGCGGCTAGGGATGCCATCTGGGCCGGCAGCCTTGCGAGGGTTAACACGTTTAAATGTTTTACTCATGTTGGCTACGGTGAAGGAGAGCCCGCAGGTTTTCGTTGCGGGCCGTGTCAGTGGCACTGTATTGTCCTCAAAGCGAGCAAAGAAGTTGTTTAGTTTGTCTGGTAGCAAGACATCGGTGTCCGCAACGGGGCTGTTTTTCTTTTTGCAATCTGTGATTGACTGTAGACCCTGCCACGTATGTCTCGTGTCTGAGCCGTTAAATTGTGACTCTACTCTGTCTCTATACTGACGCTTAGCTTGTTTGATTGCCTTGCTGAGGGAATAGCTACACTGTTTGTATTCGGTCATGTTTCTGGTCGCCTTGCCATGATTAAAAGCAGTGGTTCGCGCTTTCAGTTTTGCGCAAATGCTGCCATCAATCCACTGTTTCTGGTTCGGGAAGGTTTTAAGTCACTGTGGGTACAACATCACCGATGCACTTGCACACCGAATCAGCGTATACATCAATGTTGTTGTCTGAGGCTATCCAGATCATATCCCAGTCCACGTGATCGAAGCAATCTTTAAGCATGGAATCAGATTGGTCGGACCAGCGTTGAATAGACCTGAGTACGGGTGTTTCCTGTTTTAGTTTCTCTCTATATTGGCTGGGAGCAACAAAATGGAGTCGTGGTCAGATTTGCCGAAAGGAGAGCGAGGGAGGGCTTTGTATGCATTGAGGAAGTTAGAGTAGCAATGATCCAGAATTTTGCCAGCCTTGGTCGCGCATTCGATATGCTGATACAATTTAGGGAGCCTTGTTTTCAGATTAGCCTTGTTAAAATCCCCAGCTATAATAAATGCAGCCTCAGGATGTGGTTTCCAGTTTACATAGAGTCCAATGAAGTTCTTTCAGGGCCGTCGAGGTGTCTGCTTGGGGGGGATATACACGGCTGTGATTATAATCAAAGACAATTCTCTTGGTAGATAATGCGGTCGGCATTTGACTGTAAGGAATTCTAGGTCAGGTGAACAAAAGGACTTGGGTTCCTGTATGTTGTTATGATCACACTATGACTCGTTAATCATAAGGCATTAACCCCCACCCTTCTTACCCGAGAGATGTTTGTTTCTGAAGGTGCGATGCGTGAAGAAACCGGTGGCTGTACCGACTCTGATAACATAGCCTGAGTAAGCCATGTGTCCGTGAAACAGAGAATGCTACAATCTCTGATGTCTCTCTGGAAGGCAACCCTTGTTCGAATTTCATCTACCTTGTTGTCAAGAGACTGGTGAGTAGTATAGTCAGGAGTGGTGAGCGATTTTCCCGTCTACGGAGCCTGACCAGAAGACCTCTCCATCTGCCCCTTCCGCAGCGCCTATGTTTTGGGTCGCCTACTGGGATCCGATCCATTGTCCTGGGTGGTGGTCCAAACAGAGGATCCGCTTCGGGAAAGTCGTATTCCTCGTCGTAATGTTGGTAAGTTGATGTTGCTTTTATATCCAAAAGTTCTTCCCGGCTGAATCTAATAAGACTTCAGATTTCCTGGGGTCACAGTGTAAGAAATAATATATAAAAAAACTAAATACTGTATAGTTTCCTGAGAACGCGAAGCGAGGTGACCATCTCTGTCGGCGCCATCACGAAAAAGAGGCCTACATATGCGCGCAGGCCAAGTAGCCTAAGCCTAGTTTGCGTAATCAGGTGTGTGTCTTTACTCAAGATTGATAGGAGCGCTCTAAACAAAAGATAACTTGGAATGAAACATGGAATGAAATGTACCAAAACCTTTACCTCACAAGTGTTGCTCTGGTTGTGCGCTCTGAAAACAATGTGTCCACTCCTACAATGACAACGGTAATAATATATTGAACGCATTAACAGAAATGACCTTAACCAGACATTAATTATGGTCATTAACGGTAAATATACTACTGGTGATACTGGTGTGCAATCCCGCGGCCTCCGCAGTGGATTACTCCATTAAGACAGGCGTGAGTCAAACAGGTGTCCTGTGTGTCATAAACGTCTTCTATATTTGCCGCTGCTCGACTAAAAACATTCCGGTTGACCAACAGCCTATCGACCAAACAATGGACAAGTCAAGTAAATGGGGTCAGACTGACAGACTGACAGGATGTAATACAGCCACCATCCAGACAGACTGACAGGATGTAATACACCACCACCCAGACAGACTGACAGGAACCTCTGACTGGATGTAATACAGCCACCATCCAGACAGACTGACAGGAACCTCTGACTGGATGTAATACAGCCACCATCCAGACAGACTGACAGGAACCTCTGACTGGATGTAATACAGCCACCACCCAGACAGACTGACAGGAACCTCTGACTGGATGTAATACAGCCACCACCCAGACAGACTGACAGGAACCTCTGACTGGATGTAATACAGCCACCATCCAGACAGACTGACAGGAACCTCTGACTGGATGTAATACAGCCACCATCCAGACAGACTGACAGGAAACTCTGACTGGATGTAATACAGCCACCATCCAGACAGACTGACAGGATGTAATACAGCCACCATCCAGACAGACTGACAGGATGTAATACAGCCACCATCCAGACAGACTGACAGGAACCTCTGACTGGATGTAATACAGCCACCATCCAGACAGACTGACAGGAAACTCTGACTGGATGTAATACAGCCACCATCCAGACAGACTGACAGGAAACTCTGACTGGATGTAATACAGCCACCATCCAGACAGACTGACAGGATGTAATACAGCCACCATCCAGACAGACTGACAGGATGTAATACAGCCACCATCCAGACAGACTGACTGGATGTAATACAGCCACCATCCAGACAGACTGACAGGAACCTCTGACTGGATGTAATACAGCCACCATCCAGACAGACTGACAGGAAACTCTGACTGGATGTAATACAGCCACCATCCAGACAGACTGACTGGATGTAATACAGCCACCACCCAGACAGACTGACAGGAACCTCTGACTGGATGTAATACAGCCACCATCCAGACAGACTGACAGGAACCTCTGACTGGATGTAATACAGCCACCATCCGCTGGGATTTTGTGCTGTATTGCCACCATCTCTCTACAACTCACACATTTATAGTCTAGGCATTATCTGTCAGAATTCCCACTTACACCAGTTTGTTTGCCTACGTCGACCCTCTAGCTGAGGTGTTTCAGGCGGCATGTCTGTGTTGTTACTGCTACGAGAACGAACTCTTCGATCGGGGGTAACGATTGGCTCAAACATGAATGGCTTCAGTAAGTTTATTGCCTCACTAACTAACATTATTTCATTCTCTGTAATAAACACATTCTCAGACTCGGAGCTAATCTGTAAATTCAGCCATTTTGGGGAGTTCCAAAACGTTCTCTCTTGCCAGTGATGCAACAATGCCAATATGCCGATTTACAATTACAGTTAGCTGGCGTTCTACATCCTAATGCTTCCATTCCCCTTTAACCCTGTGTTGACGGGGGTTAGCAGACCGCTAATATGTTTCATCGGTCTACTTCAGAGTTAAAATGTGTTTACTCTGTTAGCTCAGTGTTAGCATTTGGCTAGATGTGTTCAGATTAGATTCTCTCGGGTTCACTGTATTAGCCGTTTTGCTCTCTGTTGTCCAGATTAGCCGTAAATTCTGTATTAGAGGTCAGCGGTGTATCTCTGAGGACCAGCTGCTGCTCACGTTTAGCTTCACTTCCCATTAAAGGTGAAATTAATCAGGAGTCCACGCACAATTAATATGAATTATTCTACAACCGCCCGAGACACGCACACACACACACACACACACACACCCCCTTAGGGGTAAAGAGGGCAAAAGGAGTAATGTGTGTCTCTGTGTGTGTATGTGTAGCAGAGGGGGGCCTCGTTCAGGTCATCTGCAAATCAGAGAAGGGTGACTTCGGTGGTCGTACGAGACACAGAAAGAGAAGATACGGTGACATGGTGTGTGTATAAATGTGTGTGTAGTGGGGGGCTATTTCTGGTGTCTCATTTTCCCCCGCCACCACCCAGAAATGTGATCGGCATCCAGGAAACGAGAGCTGGCAGCCTGCAATCATCTGCCTGCCTGCCACACACACACACACACACACACACGCACACACACACACTGAACCTTGCAATACCGAGCAACATGCGCCATGGCAACAGAACATCCGCAATTAGAGGAAAAGAGCCATTCCCTTCAGCATCAGCATGAGAGGGGGGGGGGGCTGTGAATAAATGTGAAATACATGTGATAACATGGGACTACACGTGACAACATTTGAGCACGTGAAAACACAGGTGACAAATGTCATTTAGAATATTTTTAGTGTTTGACGGCTATGCCAACGCAAATAGAGCCCCGCATTTGACACTGTCTGTTAATTCCATTTTAACAGTCATGGTCCCCTGGAGGTTTTCGTTTAGTTGGAGTGAAAATATGGTAAATCTATCACTAGTTACTTTACAGCTAAATTCAGGTGTTAATATGAAGGGACAGTATGCTGATTACTTGGGACTCAACCTCACTAGGGATTTTAACTCATAACCTCTTGTTTTGTTTTTTTTACATGTATTTTTTAAATTGAACCTGTATTTATACAGGTTTTTCTCATTGAGATAACATCTCTTTTCCAAGAGAGACCTGGTCCAAAAGCAGCAGGGGGAAAAGCAGCAGGGGGAACAATGTTTCAGACAAAACAACTTACATACATTAGCGTAGCCTCTTGTGTAGCCTGTCAACTATGTGTCTGTCTATCCCTGTTCTCTCCTCTCTGCACAGACCATACAAACGCTCCACACCCCGTGGCCGCGGCCACCCTAATCTGGTGGTCCCAGCGCGCACGACCCACGCGGAGTTCCAGGTCTCCGGTAGCCTCTGGAACTGCCGATCTGCGGCCAACAAGGCAGAGTTCATCTCAGCCTATGCCTCCCTCCAGTCCCTCGACTTCTTGGCACTGACGGAAACATGGATCACCACAGACAACACCGCTACTCCTACTGCTCTCTCTTCGTCTGCCCACGTGTTCTCGCACACCCCGAGAGCTTCTGGTCAGCGGGGTGGTGGCACCGGGATCCTCATCTCTCCCAAGTGGTCATTCTCTCTTTCTCCCCTTACCCATCTGTCTATCGCCTCCTTTGAATTCCATGCTGTCACAGTCACCAGCCCTTTCAAGCTTAACCTCTTCAGTCGACCCTCTACTTTTTTGAACATTTTGTTAAAAATCGCGCAACATTTCAGCGCCCTGCTACTCATGCCAGGAATATAGTACGTTCATATGGTTAGAATGTGTGGATAGGAAACCCTCGGACGTTTTTAAAACTGGTTAAATCACGACTGTGGCTATTACATAACGTGCGTTACATCGGAAAGCGCAGGAAAACCTGATCACAGAAAATGGAAATAAATATCCTTGCGCCACTTCCAGCAATTGTTAACAGTGAGCCGAATTAGATAAGACCGAGCATTCAACTCCCACAGCATCCCCATGTTGTCGAGTATCTTGTGAATTTAATCATCTTTGATTCTTGGTTGAACCGAAAGAGGGGCACCGCTTACCTCCGGTCTCCGCCCAGATCATTCCGGAAGAGCTCTCTCCTGAAATTTTTTCCAAGACGACAGCTAATGATATTTACATCGCCTACGGATGATTTTTATCGCTTATTAACGTTTACTAATACCTAAAGTAGCATTACAAACGTATTTCGAAGTGTTTTGTGAAAGTTTATCGTCTACTTTTTGAATTTAAAAAATGACGTTACGTTGTGAAATCGCTGTTTTTTTCGTTTATCACACAGTCTACATATAACGATATCTTGGCTTTATATGGCCCGATTTAATCGAAATAAAGACCCAATAGTGTTTATGGGACATCTAGGAGTGCCAACAAAGAAGATGGTGAAAGGTAATGACTGTTTTCTATTTTATTGTGCGGTTTGTGTAACGCCGAAATGCTAATTATTTTGTTTACGTCCCCTGCTGTGCTTTTCTGTTGTAGTGTATTGGTGCATGCTATCAGATAATAGCTTCTCATGCTGTCGCCGAAAAGCATTTTAAAATCGGACTTGTTGCCTGGATTCACAACGAGTGTAGCTTTAATTTGATACCCTGCATGTGTATTTTAATGAACTTTTGAGTTTTAACTAATACTATTAGCATTTAGCGTAGCGCATTTGCATTTCCAGAGCTCTAGTTGGGACGCAAGCGTCCCAAGTAGAGGCAACAGGTTAACATCCTTATCATTTATCGCCCTCCAGGTTCCCTCGGAGAGTTCATCAATGAGCTTGATGCCTTGATAAGCTCCTTTCCTGAGGACGGCTCACCTCTCACAGTTCTGGGCGACTTTAACCTCCCCACGTCTACCTTTGACTCATTCCTCTCTGCCTCCTTCTTTCCACTCCTCTCCTCTTTTGACCTCACCCTCTCACCTTCCCCCCCTACTCACAAGGCAGGAAATACGCTCGACCTCATCTTTACTAGATGCTGTTCTTCCACTAACCTCATTGCTACTCCCCTCCAAGTCTCCGACCACTACCTTGTATCCTTCTCCCTCTCGCTCTCATCCAACACTTCCCACACTGCCCCTACTCGGATGGTATCGCGCCGTCCCAACCTTCGCTCTCTCTCCCCCGCTACTCTCTCCTCTTCCATCCTATCATCTCTTCCCTCTGCTCAAACCTTCTCCAACCTATCTCCTGATTCTGCCTCCTCAACCCTCCTCTCCTCCCTTTCTGCATCCTTTGACTCTCTATGTCCCCTATCCTCCAGGCCGGCTCGGTCCTCCCCTCCCGCTCCGTGGCTCAACGACTCATTGCGAGCTCACAGAACAGGGCTCCGGGCAGCCGAGCGGAAATGGAGGAAAACTCGCCTCCCTGCGGACCTGACATCCTTTCACTCCCTCCTCTCTACATTTTCCTCTTCTCTCTCTGCTGCTAAAGCCACTTTCTACCACTCTAAATTCCAAGCATCTGCCTCTAACCCTAGGAAGCTCTTTGCAACCTTCTCCTCCCTCCTGAATCCTCCTCCCCCTCCCCCCTCCTCCCTCTCTGCAGATGACTTCGTCAACCATTTTGAAAAGAAGGTCGACGACATCCGATCCTCGTTTGTTAAGTCAAACGACACCGCTGGTTCTGCTCACACTGCCCTACCCTGCGCTCTGACCTCTTTCTCCCCCCTCTCTCCAGATGAAATCTCGCGTCTTGTGACGGCCGGCCGCCCAACAACCTGCCCGCTTGACCCGATCCCCTCCTCTCTTCTCCAGACCATTTCCGGAGACCTCCTCCCCTACCTCACCTCGCTCATCAACTCATCCCTGACCGCTGCCTACGTCCCTTCAGTCTTCAAGAGAGCGAGAGTTGCACCCCTTCTGAAAAAACCTACACTCGATCCCTCCGATGTCAACAACTACAGACCAGTATCCCTTCTTTCTTTTCTCTCCAAAACTCTTGAACGTGCCGTCCTTGGCCAGCTCTCCCGCTATCTCTCTCAGAATGACCTTCTTGATCCAAATCAGTCAGGTTTCAAGACTAGTCATTCAACTGAGACTGCTCTTCTCTGTATCACGGAGGCGCTCCGCACTGCTAAAGCTAACTCTCTCTCCTCTGCTCTCATCCTTCTAGACCTATCGGCTGCCTTCGATACTGTGAACCATCAGATCCTCCTCTCCACCCTCTCCGAGTTGGGCATCTCCGGCGCGGCCCACGCTTGGATTGCGTCCTACCTGACAGGTCGCTCCTACCAGGTGGCGTGGCGAGAATCCGTCTCCACACCACGTGCTCTCACCACTGGTGTCCCCAGGGCTCTGTTCTAGGCCCTCTCCTATTCTCGCTATACACCAAGTCACTTGGCTCTGTCATAACCTCACATGGTCTCTCCTATCATTGCTATGCAGACGACACACAATTAATCTTCTCCTTTCCCCTTCTGATGATCAGGTGGCGAATCGCATCTCTGCATGTCTGGCAGACATATCAGTGTGGATGACGGATCACCACCTCAAGCTGAACCTCGGCAAGACGGAGCTGCTCTTCCTCCCGGGAAGGACTGCCCGTTCCATGATCTCGCCATCACGGTTGACAACTCCATTGTGTCCTCCTCCCAGAGCGCTAAGAACCTTGGCGTGATCCTGGACAACACCCTGTCGTTCTCAACTAACATCAAGGCGGTGACCCGTTCCTGTAGGTTCATGCTCTACAACATCCGCAGAGTACGACCCTGCCTCACACAGGAAGCGGCGCAGGTCCTAATCCAGGCACTCGTCATCTCCCGTCTGGATTACTGCAACTCGCTGTTGGCTGGGCTCCCTGCCTGTGCCATTAAACCCCTACAACTCATCCAGAACGCCGCAGCCCGTCTGGTGTTCAACCTTCCCAAGTTCTCTCACGTCACCCCGCTCCTCCGCTCTCTCCACTGGCTTCCAGTTGAAGCTCGCATCCGCTACAAGACCATGGTGCTTGCCTACGGAGCTGTGAGGGGAACGGCACCTCAGTACCTCCAGGCTCTGATCAGGCCCTACACCCAAACAAGGGCACTGCGTTCATCCACCTCTGGCCTGCTCGCCTCCCTACCACTGAGGAAGTACAGTTCCCGACCAGCCCAGTCAAAACTGTTCGCTGCTCTGGCCCCCCAATGGTGGAACAAACTCCCTCACGACGCCAGGACAGCGGAGTCAATCACCACCTTCCGGAGACACCTGAAACCCCACCTCTTTAAGGAATACCTAGGATAGGATAAAGTAATCCCTCTCACCCCCCTTAAAAGATTTAGATGCGCTACTGTTCCACTGGATGTCATAAGGTGAATGCACCAATTTCTAAGTCGCTCTGGATAAGAGCGTCTGCTAAATGACTTAAATGTAAATGTAATACACTAACACAACATTAAACAAAACTATAAACTATAAGTGCACCAGTCCCTCCTGCAGCAAAGCACCCCCACAGCATGATGCTGCCACCCCCGTGCTCCACGGTTGGGACGGTGTTCTTCGGCTTGCAAGCCTCCCCCTTTTTCCTCCAAACATAGCGATGGCCATTATGGCCAAACAGTTCTATTTTTGTTTCATCAGAACAGAGGACATTTCTCCAAAAAGTACGATCTTTGTCCCCATGTGCAGTTGCAAACCGTAGTCTGGCTTTTTTATGGTGGTTTTGGAGCAGTGGCTTCTTCCTTGCCGAGTGTCAATATAGGACTTGTTTTACTGTGGATATAGATAACTTTGTACCTGTTTCCTTCAGCATCTTCACAAGGTCCTTTGCTGTTGTTCTAGGATTGATTTGCACTTTTCGCACCAAAGTACGTTCATCTCTAGGAGACAGAACACATCTCCTTCCTGAGCAGTATGATGGCTGCGTGGTCCCATGGTGTTTATACTTGCGTACTATTGTTGTACAGATGAACGTGGTACCTTCAGGTGTTCGGAAATTGCTCCCAAGGATGAACCAGACTTGTGGAGGTCTACAATAATTTTTCTGAGGTCTTGGTTAATTTCTTTTGAATTTCCCATGATGTCAAGCAAAGAGGCACTGAGTTTGAAGGTAGGCCTTGAAATACATCCACAGGTACACCTCCAATTGACTCAAATTATGTCAATTAGCCTATCAGAAGCTTCTAAAGCCAGGACATCATTTTCTGGAATTTTCCAAGCTGTTTAAAGGCACAGTCAACTTAGTTTATGTAAACTTCTGACCCACTGGACCTGTGGTACAGTTAATTATAAGTTAAATAATCTGCCTATAAACAATTGTTGGAAAAACTGTGAAAAATTGTGTCATGCACAAAGTAGATGTCCTAAACGACTTGCCAAAACTATAGTTTGTTAACAAGACATTTGTGGAGTGGTTGAAAAACAAGTTTTAATGACTCCAACATAAGTGTATGTTAACTTCGACTTCAACAGTATATAACATTACTAAAATCTAAAACCGCCAGTAATGTACATTATACCAACTCCTTCCTGTCCTCCAAAGGAAAACAAGCCTCATGCCGGTAATAAAAACCCATTCTCAGATTGAGCTTCCTTATCAAGTTCTCTACATGCACAGTGTAGCTCAGCTTATCATCAGCCCACACACCCAAATATTTGTACACTTTAACTTGCTCTATAGTATGTCCAGCCAATGTAACATGATTTGTAACATTTGAAAATACCATGCATTTTGTTTAACCCATAAAAATTAACATCCGCTGTTGCAATAAGATCCCCAATGTTGTTGATATACAAAATGAACAACAGTGGGCCCAAAATATAACCCTGCGGAACACCTGAGCACACTTCTATGGACTCAGATTTACAACCATCCGCCATTACACATTTTATAGATAATTTATAAACCAATCTAGAGCATGACCAGTAATTCCACACCATTTTAACCTTTGCACGAATACAGCATGGTCCACGGTGTCAAATGCCTTCGACAAATCAATAAAGACAGGCACACAATGTAACTTCTTATCAAGAGCACAGTGGATGTCATTTAAAATCTTCAATGTTGCTGAAACAGTGCTGTGGCCAGACCTAAAACCTGATTGCATTCCATTTAAGATGTTGTTTTTTGGAAGTAGGCCTTTAGCTGCCTACTAACTAAGGACTCCAGTACCTTAGACAGTACAGACAATTTTGATATGGGTCTATAGTTGTCAAGCAGCGAAGGATCTCCACATTTTAGTACAAAAGCAGATTTCCATAACTTGGGGATTTCCTTAACATCAAGCTAGCAGTGCTTAAGGACACTTGACATCGAGTATACATTATTCCTCTGAGTATCTGAATTTGCAACTGCTTGGTTGGGTCTGCATCGATGTTTCTGCAGTGGCACCAGGTTCATACTAATTGCTTGGAACACTCAAAAAGTAAGGGTATGGGTAGGGAACACTACAGTGCTGTTATCGGGTACAAAAAGGTAAAAGGTACACTTCATAGGTACACATATGAACTCACATGGTACAGTTTGATACCTTGTAGGTATAATGGGACATTTTTCTACCCAATATTCTGAATATAAAGTTCGAACATCACTGTGCTTTGATAGCTGGGGGCAATGTACTGGTGTGATCATTAACATATTTGGGGACGTGGTCAAATATATGTATAATTGTTGTAGCAGTTGAAGTGTTTGATGGTTATGCCAGTGTACATAGAGCTCCTCTGACACGGTCTGTTCTGCAAATGTTGTAAGAGAACGTCTCAGTAATGAACTGTGAAGTGTTAATTGTGCATTTTCCAGTTATTGAATGGCAACTTGTTGCCAGAAGGTGCGGTGAATTTGTCATTTCTTAACTGGAAGCTACGTGTCAGTAAGTTATTGCCAGCAACCTACAGGACACTTACGGCCACAAGCAATCTTTCCAGTAACCTACAGTTCCTTCACTGACTCTTCTGTCGACAACATGCACATCACTTGCTGATTGGCAGCCTACTGTAACTGTGGCAGCCTATCAGAAGATTGCAGATATGGCTTATTCAAGGCATGGCTTTCAGCTAGCTCTTTTTGGTCTCCCATAAGAGTGAATATCATCCCAGTTAATGTTCTCTGTTCATAAACATTAAGCTTGGAAACGGACAGTTCTGCAGCCTTGCTAAAGACTGACATAAGTGCCAAAAGAGATGCTCAGCCATCAACATAACAATAAAACCACTTAAACTGGTCCAACATGTTCACTGACGGTTGGCCAAATACAACATATTTTAGACCTTTCCCCCAAATATGCTAATGATCCCCGCCAGCACATTGACCCCACCTACATTTCAAAGTGCAGTAATGATTGAACGTAATGCCGAGTTCATAACCAAGTGGGAATTTACCACATACGACTGGAAAAATCCACTTGAACGGCCCTCAAATTGGTACTTACCAGTGGGAAACACGTCTATCATCCCTGAGCTCCGACTTTCCCCACATGCTGTCCTCTTGACATCACCTACTGAGGAAATGACCTCGATAACGTCATTTTTGTCAGTTAAATGTAACAAAACATTTGTGATGGAAATGTTTATCATGTGAAGAGACAGCCTTGAAAATGTTAATCTTGTCTTAGTGTCATAAATAATCCTTGGTTCCTGCCTGTGCTTGGAAAAGATATGGGGGGGTGACATGACTCCCTCCTTAGGATCGTCTGTCAGAACGTCCAGAACATGTTCTATAAGTTAAGATAGGAGACGGTGCCAGACACACGCCAGAACCAACCCTATGAACTATGCCTATGTAACTGTGTCTGTAACCTGTATATAAGGATCTAACGGGACCGCACCGGGTGGAGCTCCTGATCAACATGTGTACTTGGTGCATTGAGTTGGTTGGAACCTCTCCAGCTATTTATAAAAAGCAATCTATTAAGGATGTAATCATTAGTCGAACAGATGGCGAAAAAGATGGTGGACTGAAGATGGTGGTGCAAAATGCCTCGTGAAAAACATTAGAAATTTATGTCCCTAAAACGGCCCAAATAGGACATTGACACTGAACACTAAACACAAAAATAACAAAAGGGAATAACTGAAACAGTCCTGAAAGGTGAATAACACTAAACAGAAATCAACTACCCACAAAACTCATGTGGGAAAAAGCTACCTAAGTATGGTTCTCAATGAGAGACAACGATAGACAGCTGCCTCTGATTGAGAACCACACCCGGCCAAACAACAAAGAAATGCAAAACATAGAAACTGCCCACCCTAGTCACACCCTGGCCTAACCAAAATAGAGAATAAAAGCCTCTCTATGGCCAGGGCATAACATCTGCTCACTCGTGGGCAACAACATCCAAACTGTATAATAACTTAAAACAATTTGTAAGGCTAGATAATTTTATAGACAAACACTACCAACGCTGCCAAAACAAAAACTTGACTGAGAGTAAACATGGAAAGAATGGAGAATCAAAATCTACAAGAAAACTAAGACTCTTCGACTGACACGGATGACCTATTTTCACCACCCTGTACGGTAAGAGTGGAAACCGAACTGCTAAAATCTATAAAAGATCAATTAGGCGTGCTTGAGTTAGTCAGTAAAGATATACAAGAGATGAAGACGAGCCTTGAAATGAGTGACGAGAAAGCCGCAAAACACTGGAAAAATAACCCAAAAAAACAAAGGGTACAGTCAATGTTAACAAAGCTGATGTTAATGAACTTAAAAGAGAGAACAAGTTTTTCAGAGAACCCCTGCTTGATATACAGACTAGATGCTCTTAAATCTGGTGCTTACCAGAATTCAAGAGGATGAAGGTGAAGATCCAGAGAGTGTAGTGAAATAATTAATGCTAAAAGTGCTGCAGATTGCAGGCGATACTGTCGAACAAATTAAACTCAAATGCGCGCATCGTTTCGGACAGAAGGCAGCGATACATGCACCCAACCGTTGCCAAATTTGAATCCAATAAAGATAAAATAACGGTTAAAACCCTGGGAAAATGACTCACCACCTTTAAAATAGGCATGGTCAATCAGATCCCAAAGCAGAACGACGCAAAGTGTGGTATCCACTCTTCAAAGACAAACGACTAAAAGGGAGATGTGTAGCTCTCGTTGTGGACAAGCTATACATTGATAACCAACTGTTCCGAGACACCAAGACCACTCGATGGCTATTCTAAATAAAATGGCACATCCAACACTATTTTTGGTAGGGATTGTAATAAATACAACGATTAATATCAACTCATCAAAAAAAGCAACGTCCTCTCACTGTCAACTGCGTTAATTTTCAGCAAACTAAACATGTGTAAATATTTGTATGAACATAAGATTCAACAACTGAGACATAAACTGACCAACTTCCACAGACATGTGACTAATAGAAATGGAATGTGTCCCTGAACAAAGGGGGGTCCAAATCAAAAGTAACAGTCAGGCCACCAGCTGCATTAAGTATTGCAGTGCATCTCCTCCTCATGGACTGCACCAGATTTACCAGTTCTTGCTGTGAGATGTTACCCCACTCTTCCACCTGCAAGTTCCCGGACATTTCTGGGGGGAATGGCCCTAGCCCTCACCCTCCGATCCAACAGGTTCCAGACGTGCTCAACGGGATTGAGATCCGGGCTCTTTGCTGGCCATGGCAGAACACTGACATTCCTGACTTGCAGGAAATCACACACAGAATGAGCAGTATGGCTGGTGGCATTGTCATGCTGGAGGGTCATGTCAGGATGAGCCTGCAGGAAGGGTACCTCATGAGGGAGGAGGATGTCTTCCCTGTAACACACAGCGTTGAGATTGCCTGCAATGACAACAAACTCAGTCCAATGATGCTGTGACACACCGCCCCAGACCATGACGGACCCTCCACCTCCAAATCGCTCCCACTCCAGAGTACAGGCCTCAGTGTAACGTTCATTCCTTTCGACAATAAACGCGAATCCGACCATCAGCCCTGGTGAGACAAAACCGCGACTCGTCAGAGAACAGCACTTTTTGTCAGTCCTGTCTGGTCCATCGACAGTGGGTTTGTGTCCATCGGCAACAACGATGTCTGGTGAAGACCTGCCTTACAACAGGCCTATAAGCCCTCAGTCCAGCCTCTCTCAGCCTATTGCGGACAGTCTGAGCACTGATGGAGGGCATTCCTGGTGTAATTCGGGCAGTTGTTGTTGCCATCCTATACCTGTCCCGCAGGTGTTATGTTTGGATGTACCGATCCTGTGCAGGTGTTGTTACACGTGGTCTGCCACTGCAAGGACAATCAGCTGTCCGTCCTGTCTCCCTGTAGTGCCGTCTTAGGCGTCTCACAGTGCGGACATTGCAATTTATTGCCCTGGCCACATCTGCAGTCCTCATGCCTCCTTGCAGCATGCCTAAGGCACGTTCACGCAGATGAGCAGGGACCCTGGGCATCTTTCTTTTGGTGTTTTTCAGAGTCAGTAGAAAGGCCTCTTTAGTGTCCTAAGTTTTCATAACTGTGACCTTAATTGCCTACCGTCTGTAAGCTGTTAGTGTCTTAACGACCGTTCCACAGGTGCATGTTCATTAATTGTTTATGGTTCATTGAACAAGCGTGGGAAACAGTGTTTAAACCCTTTACAATGAAGATCTGTGAAGTTATTTGGATTTTTATGGATTATCTTTGAAAGACAGGGTCCTGAAAAAGGGACATTTCTTATTTTTATATTTATAGTTTATAAACTATAAATACAGTATCGTAGTTAGGGAATGTTGTAAAATAATTTGTATTATTTTTATGTATAGTATTTCTAAAGAGATAAAAGATAGGACAATTCATGAAATAATACATGCCAAAATATAAGGAACTGGAACACAAAAGTCCTCAAAGGTAGAAATAAAAGGTAGAAATAAAAACACGACACAGAGGACATAAAAGGCCCAGCGTTTAGGTATATAGGGGTGCATATGTGAGGGGAGTCTGGGTGTGTAGGAAGACGGGGTACCTGCGTGTTTTGTGTGATTGGAAAAGTGAAAAGTGTGATGAGTTAAGTAAATGGTTGCAAATGCCAAATGCCCATGTGTGTCTGCAAGCAGGAGTTGTGACAGAGCGCGTCTTCACTTTTGCCCAGATATGGGAAATATATTTTCAAATAAAAAACTATGTACAGTACCAGTCAAAGGTTTGGACACACCTGCTCATTCAAGGGTTTTCCTTCATTTGTACTAGTTTCTACATTGTAGAATAGTGAATACATCCAAACTATGAAATAACACATATGAAATTAAATCAAAATATAGTTTATATTTGAGATTCTTCAAATAGCCACCCTTTGCCTTGATGACAGCTTTGCACACACTTTTTTGGTTACTACATGTTTCCATATGTGTTATTTCATAGTTTTGATATATTCACTATTATTCTACAATGTAGAAAATAGTAAAAATAAAGAAAAATCCTTGAATGAGTAGGTGTTCTCAAACTTTGGACCGGTAGTGTATATCAAATATGTTTCTATGTACTCAAAGATCAATTATTAACAAGTTTTAACCAATCCTTTAAACATAGTAGACTGTTGGATACTCAGCAAGAAGGTCTGATGGTAAATATAAAGATCCAGTCCACCTAAAAAACTGGAGACCCCTTAAACTTCAAAATGCTTAGCGCATAGAATGAAAAACGTATTGTCGGATATTATTCATCCTAATCAGCCAGGTTTTTTTATATGGACGATACATTGGAGATAATATAATATAAGACACTGGAAACAACACCAGGCCTGGTATTCATAGCTGACTTTGAAAAGGCCTTCGATAAAGTACGACTGGAATTTATACACTGAACAAAAATCTAAGCATAACATGTAAAGTGTTGGTCCCAAGTTTCATGAGCTGAAAAAAACATCCCTGAATACTAAGGAGTATTTCTGTCTGTAATAAAGCCCTTTTGTGGGGAAAAACTCAATCAGATTGGCTGAGCCTGGCTCCCCAGTGGGTCTACACCCTCCAAGGCCAAATCACGGCTGCACCTGCCCAGTCATGTGAAATCCATAGATTATTCCTTCATTTATTTATTTCAATTGCCAGATTTCCTTCTATGAACTGTACCTCAGTGAAATCATTGAATGTTGCCTTTATATTTTTTTGTTCATTATATATAAATACCTGGACTATTATCATTCTGGAGAATCTGATATTTAATCTTGCTCTTTTTACTGACTAGGTTAGAACCAGGTCTTCTGCATGTCACAAGACTGTGTGAGCCCACCTAGCTAAAGTTCATGTAAAGGATGACACGTTTGTTTGGTTAACGAGACCCACTTCCCCCAATTCAGCTCATACCAAAACTCCAACTAAAGATCTCTGCCTCGTAAACACGCGTAACTGCCGTCCGGAAGTGTTCCAACTAGAGGTCGACTGATTATGATTTTTCAATTCCGATACCGATTATTGGAGGACCAAAAAAAGGCGATACCGATACATCGGACGATTTTATTTATTTATTTGTAATAATGACAATTACAACAATACTGAATGAACACTTATTTTAACTTAACATAATACATCAATAAAATCAATTTAGCCTCAAATAAATAATGAAACATGTTCAATTTGGTTTAAATTATGCAAAAACAAAGTGTTGGAGAAGAAAGTAAAAGTGTAATATGTGCCATGTAAGAAAGGTAACGTTTAAGTTCCTTGCTCAGAACATGAGAACATATGAAAGCTGGTGGTTCCTTTTACCATGAGTCTTCAATATTCCCAGGTAAGAAGATTTAGGTTGTAGTTATTATAGGAATTATAGGACCATTTCTCTCTATACCATTTGTATTTCATTAACCTTTGACTATTGGATGTTCTTATAGGCACTTTAGTATTGCCAGTGTAACAGTATAGCTTCCGTCCCTCTCCTCGCTCCTACCTGGGCTGGAACCAGGAACACAACGACAACAGCCACCCTCAAAGCAGCGTTACCCATCGCTCCACAGAAGCCGCGGCCCTTGCAGAGCATGGGGAACAACCACTCCAAGTCTCAGAGCGAGTGACGTTTGAAACACTATTAACGCGCACCCCGCTAACCATTTCACATCGGTTACACAAGCCTAATCTCGGGAGTTGATAGGCTTGAAGTCATAAACAGCCGCTGGCAAACTTACTAAAGTGCTGTTTGAATGAATGCTTACGAGCCTGCTGCTCCCTACCATCGCTCAGTCAGACTGCTCTAACAAATCATAGACTTAGTTATAACATGATAACATACAGAAATACGACCCTTAGGTCATTAATATGGTAGAATCCGGAAACTATCACGAAAACAAGACGTTTATTCTTTCAGTGAAATACGGAACCGATACATATTTTATCTAACGGGTGGCATTCCCTAAGTCTAAATATTGCTAGTACATTGCACAACCTTCAATGTTATGTCATTATATATATATATATATATATATACACTGACTCTGCGTGCAATGAACGCAAGAGAAGTGACACAATTTCACCTGGTTAATATTGCCTGCTAACCTGGATTTCTTTTAGCTAAATATGCAGATTTAAAAATACATACTTCTGTGTATTGATTTTAAGAAACACATTGATGTTTATGGTTAGGTACACATTGGAGCAACGATACGCACCGCATGGATTATATGCAACGCAGGACACGCTAGATAAACTAGTAATAAAATCAACCATAATCAACTAGTGATTATGATTGATTGGTTGTTTTTTATAAGATAAGTTTAATGCTAGCAAGCAACGTACCTTGGCTTCTTACTGCATTCGTGTAACAGGCAGGATCCTCGTGGAGTGCAATGAGAGGCAGGTGGTTAGAGCGTGGGACTTGTTAACTGTAAGGTTGCAAGATTGAATCCCCGAGCTGACAAGGTAAAAATCTGTCGTTCTGCCCCTGAACAAGGCAGTTAACCCACCGTTCCTAGGCCGTCATTGAAAATAAGAATGTGTTCTTAACTGACTTGCCTAGTTAAATAAAGATTAAATAAAGCTGTAAAAAAAAAAAAACTGTGTCCAAAAATACAGATTTCCGATTGTTATGAAAACTTGAAATCGGCCCTAATTAATCGGCCATTCCGATTAATCGGTCGACCTCTAGTTCCAACCCACGTGCTATTGAAAAAGGCCTTTTTTGTCTGGCACACAGGACACCTGGGTTAGAACCCCATCAGTCAAACGAAAACGCCTTCAGGTCTCAGGCAAGGTTGCTCATCACAAGTTAGAAAGTTAGAAACCAATATACACAGGCAGTTAGAAAAGCCAAGACTAGCTTTTTCAAGCAGAAATTTGATTCCTGCTACACAAACTCAAAAAAGTTCTGGGACAATAAAGTCAATGGAGAATAAGAACACCTCCTCCCAGCTGCCCACTGCACTGAGGATAGGAAACTCTGTCACCACCGATAAATCCACTATAATTGAGAATTTCAAAAAGCATTTTTCTACAGCTGGCCATGCTTTCCACCTGGCTACCCCTACCCCGGTCAATTGCACTGTACCCCCCACAGCAACTCGCCCAAGCCTTCCCCATTTCTCCTTCTCCCAAATCCAGTCAGCTGATGTTCTGAAAGAGCTGCAAAATCTGGACCCCAACAAATCAGCCGGGCTAGACAATCTTGACCCTTTCTTTCTAAAATTATCCACTGAAATTGTTGCAACCCCTGTTCAACCTCTCTTTCGTGTCATCTGACATTCCCAAAGATTAGAAAGCAGCTGCGGTCATTCCCCTCTTCAAAGGGGGGGGACACTCTTGACCCAAACTGCCACAGACCTATATCTAACCCACCCTGCCTTTCTAAGGTCTTCGAAAGCCAAGTCAACAAACAGATCACCGACCATTTCGAATCCCACCGCACCTTCTCCGCTATGTAATCTGGTTTCAGAGCTGGTCATGGGTGCACCTCAGCCACGCTCAAGGTCCTAAACGATATCTTAACCGCCATCGATAAGAAACAAGACGGTGCAGCCGTATGGACTAGGAGAGGGTGGAGCTAGGGAAACTAGTCGTGGACCAGTTACACCGGCGCCGACAGAGATGGCCGCCTCGCTTCGCGTTCCTAGGAAACTATGCATTTTTTTTTTTTTTACGTGTTATTTCTTACATTGGTACCCCAGGTCATCTTAGGTTTCATTACATACAGTCGAGAAGAACTACTGAATATAAGAGCAGCGTCAACTCACCATCAGTACGACCAAGAATATGACTTTCGCGAAGCGGATCCTGCGTTCTACCTTTCACCCAGGACAACAGAATGGATCCCAGCCGGCGACCCAAAAAAACAACTTCGTAAAAGGGGGAAACGAAGCAGTCTTCTGGTCAGACTCCGGAGACGGGCACATCGTGCACCACTCAATAGCATACTTCTCGCCAATGTCCAGTCTCTTGACAACAAGGTTGATGAAATCCGAGCAAGGGTAGCATTCCAGAGGGACATCAGAGACTGTAACGTTCTTTGCTTCACGGAAACATGGCTCACTGGAGAGACGCTATCGGAGTCGGTGCAGCCAGCTGGTTTCTCCACGCATCGCGCTGACAGAAACAAACATCTTTCTGGTAAGAAGAGGGGCGGGGGCGTATGCTTCATGGTTAATGAGACGTTAACATACAGGAACTCAAGTCCTTCTGTTCACCTGATTTAGAATTCCTCACAATCAAATGTTGACCGCATTATCTACCAAGGGAATTCTCTTCGATTATAATCACAGCCGTATATATTCCCCCCCAAGCAGACACATCGATGGCTCTGAACGAACTTTATTTGACTCTTTGCAAACTGGAATCCATATATCCTGAGGCTGCATTCATTGTAGCTGGGGATTTTAACAAGGCCAATCTGAAAACAAGACTCCCTAAATTGTATCAGCATATCGATTGCGCAACCAGGGCTGGAAAAACCTTGGATCATTGCTATTCTAACTTCCGTGACGCATATAAGGCCCTGCCCCGCTCTCCTTTCGGAAAAACTGACCACGACTCCATTTGTTGATCCCTGCCTACAGACAGAAACTAAAACAAGAAGCTCCCGCGCTGAGGTCTGTTCAACGCTGGTCCGACCAATCTGATTCCACACTCCAAGACTGCTTCCATCACGTGGACTGGGATATGTTTCGTATTGCATCAAACAACAACATTGACGAATACGCTGATTCGGTGAGCGAGTTCATTAGAACGTGCGCTGAAGATGTCGTTCCCATAGCAACGATTAAAACAATCCCAAACCAGAAACCGTGGAGTGATGGCAGCATTCGCGTGAAACTGAAAGCGCGAACCACTGCTTTTAATCAGGGCAAGGTGACCGGAAACATGACCGAATACAAACAGTGTAGCTATTCCCTCCGCAAGGCAATCAAACAAGCTAAGCGTCAGTATAGAGACAAAGTAAAATCTCAATTCAACGGCTCAGACACAAGAGGTATGTGGCAGGGTCTACAGTCAATCACGGATTACAAAAAGAAAACCAGCCCCGTCACGGATCAGGATGTCTTGCTCCCAGGCAGACTAAATAACTTTTTTGCCCGCTTTGAGGACAATACAGTGCCACTGACACGGCCCGCAACCAAAACATGCAGACTTCACTTCCCTTCACTGCAGCCGACGTGAGGAAAACATTTAAACGTGTTAACCCTCGCAAGGCTGCAGGCCCAGACGGCATCCCCAGCTGCGCCCTCAGAGCATGCGCAGACCAGCTGGCTGGTGTGTTTACGGACATATTCAATCAATCCCTATCCCAGTCTGTTGTTCCCACATGCTTCAAGAGGGCCACCATTGTTCCTGTTCCCAAGAAAGCTGAGGTAACTGAGCTAAACGACTACCGCCCCGTAGCACTCACTTCCGTCATCATGAAGTGCTTTGAGAGACTAGTCAAGGACCATATCACCTCCACCCTACCTGACACCCTAGACCCACTCCAATTTGCTTACCGCCCAAATAGGTCCACAGACGATGCAATCTCAACCACACTGCACATTACATTACATTACATTTAAGTCATTTAGCAGCACACTACCTTAACCCATCTGGACAAGAGGAATACCTATGTGAGAATGCTGTTCATCGACTACAGCTCAGGATTTAACACCATAGTGCCCTCCAAGCTCGTCATCAAGCTCGAGACCCTGGGTCTCGACCCCGCCCTGTGCAACTGGGTACTGGACTTCCTGACGGGCCGCCCCCAGGTGGTGAGGGTAGGCAACAACATCTCCACCCCGCTGATCCTCAACACTGGGGCCCCGTTCTGAGCCCTCTCCTGTACTCCCTGTTCACCCACGACTGCGTGGCCACGCACGCCTCCAACTCAATTATCAAGTTTGCGGACAACATAACAGTGGTTGGCTTGATTACCAACAACGACGAGACGGCCTACAGGGAGGAAGTGAGGGCCCTCGGAGTGTGGTGTCAGGAAAATAACCTCACACTCAATGTCAACAAAACTAAGGAGATGATTGTGGACTTCAGCAAACAGCAGAGGGAACACCCCCCTATCCACATCGATGGAACAGTAGTGGAGAGGGTAGTAAGTTTTAAGTTCCTCGGCGTACACATCACAGACAAACTGAATTGGTCCACCCACACAGACAGCATCGTGAAGAAGGCGCAGCAGCGCCTCTTCAACCTCAGGAGGCTGAAGAAATTCGGCTTGTCACCAAAAGCACTCACAAACTTCTACAGATGCACAATCGAGAGCATCCTGTCGGGCTGTATCACCGCCTGGTACGGCAACTGCTCCGCCCACAACCGTAAGGCTCTCCAGAGGGTAGTGAGGTCTGCACAACGCATCACCGGGGGCAAACTACCTGCCCTCCAGGACACCTACACCACCCAATGTCACAGGAAGGCCATAAAGATCATCAAGGACAACAACCACCCGAGCCACTGCCTGTTCACCCCGCTATCATCCAGAAGGCGAGGTCAGTACAGGTGCATCAAAGTTGGGACCGAGAGACTGAAAAACAGCTTCTATCTCAAGGCCATCAGACTGTTAAACAGCCACCACTAACATTGAGTGGCTGCTGCCAACACACTGACTCAACTCCAGCCACTTTAATAATGGGAATTGATGGGAAATGATGTAAAATATATCACTAGCCACTTTAAACAATGCTACCTAATATAATGTTTACATACCCTACATTATTCATCTCATATGTATACGTACATACTGTACTCTATATCATCTACTGCATCTTTATGTAATACATGTATCACTAGCCACTTTAACTATGCCACTTTGTTTACATACTCATCTCATATGTATATACTGTACTCAATAACATCTACTGTATCTTGCCTATGCCGCTCTGTACCATCACTCATTCATATATCTTTATGTACATATTCTTTATCCCCTTACACTTGTGTCTATAAGGTAGTAGTTTTGGAATTGTTAGCTAGATTACTTGTTGGTTATTACTGCATTGTCGGAACTAGAAACACAAGCATTTCGATACACTCGCAATAACATCTGCTAACCATGTGTATGTGACAAATAAAATTTGATTTGGTATTCATTGACCTGGCCAAGGCTTGACTCTGTCAATCACCACATCCTCATCGGCAGACTCGATAGCCTTGGTTTCTCAAATGATTGCCTTGCCTGGTTCACCAACTACTTCTCTGATAGAGTTGAGTGTGTCAAATCAGAGGGCCTGTTGTCCGGGCCTCTGGCAGTCTCTATGGGGGTGCCACAGGGTTCAATTCTCGGGCCAACTCTTTTCTCTGTATACATCAATGATGTCGCTCCTGCTGCTGGTGATTCTCTGATCCATTTCTACGCAGACGACACCATTCTGTATGCTTCTGGTCCTTCTTTGGACACTGTGTTAACAACCCTCCAGACGAGCTTCAATGCCATACAACTTTCCTTCCGTGGCCTCCAACTGCTCTTAAATACAAGTAAAACTAAATGCATGCTCTTCAACAGATCGCTGCCTGCACCTCCCCGCCCGTCCAGCATCACTACTCTGGACGGTTCTGACTTAGAATATGTGGACAACTACAAATACCTAGGTGTCTGGTTAGACTGTAAACTCTCCTTCCAGACTCACATCAAACATCCCCAATCCAAAGTTAAATCTAGAATTGGCTTCCTATTTCGCAACAAAGCATCCTTCACTCATGCTGACAAACATACCCTCGTAAAACTGACCATCCTACCGATCCTATACTTCGGCGATGTAATTTACAAAATAGCCTCCAACTCCTTACTCAACAAATTGGATGCAGTCTATCACAGTGCCATCCATTTTGTCACCAAAGCCCCATATACTACCCACCACTGCGACCTGTACGCTCTCATTGGCTGGCCCTCGCTTCATACTCGTCGCCAAACCCACTGGCTCCAGGTCATCTACAAGACCCTGCTAGGTAAAGTCCCCCTTATCTCAGCTCGCTGGTCACCATAGCAGCACCCACCTGTAGCAGGCGCTCCAGCAGGTATATCTCCAAAACAAATTCTTTCTTTGGCCGCCTCTCCTTCCAGTTCTCTGCTGCCAATGACTGGAACGAACTACAAAAATCTCTGAAACTGGAAACACTTATCTCCCTCACTAGCTTTAAGCACCAGCTGTCAGAACAGCTCACAGATTACTGTACCTGTACATAGGCCCATCTATAATTTAGCCCAAACAACTACATCTTCCCCTACTGTATTTATTTATTTTGCTCCTTTGCACCCCATTATTTTTATTTCTACTTTGCATACTCTTCCACTGCAAATCTACCATTCCAGTGTTTTACTTGCTATATTGTATTTACTTTGCCACCATGGCCTTTTTTGCCTTTACCTCCTTTATCTCACCTCATTTGCTCACATCGTATATATACTTATTTTTCTACTGTATTATTTGACTGTATGTTTGTTTTACTCCATGTGTAACTCTGTGCTGTTGTATGTGTCGATCTGCTTTGCTTTATCTTGGCCAGTTCGCAATTGTAAATGAGAACTTGTTCTAAACTAGCCTACCTGGTTAAATAAAGGTGAAAAAAACACACAAAAAACATGCATGGATCACCAAACCACATCTATTGCACTTCTGCTTCTGTTTGCCACAGAAAAAGTGTTGTGTTTGTACAGTAGGCCTGATTCTGAACCCAGACAGTCTTATCTCATCGCTGCAACTCCCGTACGAACTCGGGAGTGGTGAAGGTCGAGAGCCGTGAGTCCCCCGAAGCACAACCCAACCAAGCTGCACTGCTTCTTGACACAATGCCCACTTACCGGAAGCCAGTCGCACCAATGTGTCAGGGGAAACACAATACACCTTGCGACCGTGTCAGCGTGCACAGCGCCCGGCTCGCCACAGGAGTCGCTAGTGCGCAATGGGACAAGACATTTCTGCCGGCCAAACCCTCCCCTAACCCGGACGACGCTGGGCCAATTGTGCACCGCCCCATGGGTGTCCCGGTCGCGGGCAGCTGCGACAGAGCCTGGACTCGAACCCATAAATCTCTAGTGGCACAGCTAGCACTGCGATGCAGTGCCTTAGACCACTGCGGGAGGCCGTCAGACAGTTATATTGGTGCCGTGACCTCTGAGTATGAGGTCAAAGGGGGGAGAAATGTAACTGAGATGGTTCGATGAACCTGATCTTATCCATATGGGATTTAGCTAAGTGGGCTAACACAGTCTTGTGACAAGCAGGAGAACTAGTTCGTACCCAGTCAGTCGCAAGATTAAATAAGTAGTGGAAAGGCTATCCTTAGAAGGGCTACGACAGGGCTATTCAACTGCATTATTATGTGGGACAAATTGTGGTTTTGTTTCACTCCCTTCTAACACGGTGATCATCCATATTCCAGAGTCTTAGCTTTCAGGAATGTGGTCATAATAGTTCATATCCGAAACAGTTCAAACGCTAGAGGCAAAAACTGGCTTCAAAAACTGTCAGAAAGGTATTTTTACCAAAGTGAGCACTTAATTCTTTCTGTTCTCCTCTACTTTTCCTGGCTGGCAATGTGCCAGGATGTTGTCTCCGGTTTTGAATCTGAATTTAGAGAACTGAATCTGAAATGTTTAATATATATAACTTTGATAAACTTGAAATTATAGTTTATAAACTTGATACACAATGAATGCAGTATCTACCAAATTGAAACTGAATATATAATTATTGAATTTGAATATTACATTAAACTGAAATAGAATTTTAAAACTGAATGCAATATTCACTAAATTCAGTTTCAAAACATGAAATACAAGTTAAATTGATGAATTAATAAAATAATTAAATTTGTGCATTACACCTTCAAAAATATGAAATTCAAACGCAATATCTTAATAGAAATTCAAAATGATGGAATTAAAATACAATCTCTGTTGGCACTGAAATTGCTCCATAGACATGTGTGTGTCAGAGAAAGAGAGAAAGTGAGTGAGGAGGAAAGAGAGAAAAAGAGAGGTGAGAATATGTGTGAGAGAGGCTACAGGGGATGAGCACAGAGGGTTTCACAGAAAGGGAAGCAGGGATGATTATGAAGAGTAACGGTCGGGAGAGGGAAATAGGTGTCAGTGAGAGAGGGACAGAGATCAAGAGGTTGAGGTGTGAAGAGAGAGAGAGAGAGGTGCACGTATTGAGAGAGAGAAAGTGAGAGGAAAGGCAGAACATGTTTCTCCTATGTTAGGGCGGCTAACGAAAGATAAATGAGAGCAGTAGAGAGCCTAGCAGCTAGGCAGGAGATCCTAGCTGCGGGCAAAGGATGACTGGTGTGTGTATGTGTGTGAAGCCACTTGGCCTGCTGATGTTGGACAGCAGGAGTGATATTGGATATTTTACACATTCAAACGCACACAAATCAACACAGAAGTGTTTGTGTGTGTGTTTGCAGCTGTAGGTCACCACCTGTCTCTCTCACCATCTCTGGGCCGGTCGTCGATCATCAGCACACACAACGCTATCCATCACTCTCTTTCTATGTCCTTCCCTCCATCGTTCTCTCCCTCTACCAGTCACTCACACCTTCCATCTTTCTATTTGCACTCTTTACCAATTTTCTCCTTTCCCTCTCAATCACACACTCTTTCCATCTCTCTCTCTCGCCATTTCTTTATCTCCATTTTTACCTTCATCACAAAAATGTGCTGTTGATCTAAATCTGGTACTGTTAAAACAAAACATTTAGTCAAGGTTCTAATTATACAAAACATTAAGGACATTGGTCTTTCCATGACATAGACTGATCAGGTAAATAATCCCATGTTGATGTCACTTGTTAAATTCACTTCAATCAGTGTAGATGAAGAGGAGACAGGTTAAAGAAGGATGTTTAAGCCTTGAGACATGGATTGGGTATGTGTGCCATTCAGAGGGTGAATGGGCAAGACAAAATATTTAAGAGCCTTTGAACGGTAGTAGGAGCCCAGCGCACTGGTTTGTGTTAAGAACTGCAACGCTACTGTTTTTTCCCCGCTCAACAGTTTCCTGTGTTTATCAAGAATGGTCCACCACCCAAGAGCATCCAGCCAACTGTGGGAAGCATTGGAATCAAGGGCCAGGATCCCTGTGGAACGCTTTCGACACCTTGTAGACTCCATTCCTCTGCCAACTGAGGCTGTTCTGAGGGCAAGCGGTGATACAGCCCAACAGGATGCATCTGTAGAAGTTTGTGAGGGTCTAAGTGGCCAAGCAGAATTTCTTCAGCTTTCTGAGGTTGAAGAGGCGTTGTTGCGTATGGATGGAACATTTCAGGTTGTCAGTGATGTGTACGCCGAGGAACTTGAAGTTTTTCACCCTCTTCACTGCGGCCCCGTCGATGTGGATGGGGTCGTGCTCACTCTGCTGTCTCCTTGAGGTCCACGATCTGCTCTTTTGTTTTATTGAGGGAGAGGTTATCTTCCTGGCACCACTCTACCAGGGCTCTCACCTCCTCCCTGTAGGCTGTCTCGTCGTTTTTGGTAATTAAGCCTACCACTGTTGTGTTGTCTGCTTGATGATGATGATGATTGATGATTGAGTTGGAGACGTGAGTGGCCATGCAGTCCTTCGCTTTCTTGGGTACAGAAACAACTATAGGAGGGGAGGAGCAAATTGGAGGCATGATCTGATTTTCAGAAGAGAGGGCAGAGGAGGGCCTTGTAGCCATCCCGGAAGGGGGAGTAGCAATGGTCAAGAGTTCTGGGTGAGCAGCATAGGAGATGGGTTGATAAAACTTTGGTAGTTTTCCTCAGAAGTCCCCAACTATAATAAATGCAGCCTCAGGATATGCGGTTTCCAGTTTGCACAAAGGCCAGTGTAGTTGCTTGAATGCCGGCGGTGTCGGCTTGGGGTGGAATATACATGGCCGTGACGATGACCTAGGACTGGGCGATATGGCCCAAAATTCATATCACAGTATTTTTTACATTTTTGACGGTATGACAGTATTTTATGTTTTTGAATAATACAAGTTGCTAAATTTGCTTTATGAGTAGTGTGTGACCCTAGGGTGGCAACACATAACATATGTTAACCCCATTCTGTACAAATGTGCGCAACCGCAACATTTAAACGAGGCTGCAAAGAAAACCAACAGGACTGTAGCGACTGTGTTGACTTCAGAATCTGGGGTGTGAACTAGGTTTCTACTCAAGCGTTGATCGACATGGTAATGGCTCTATAGTATTGGAGAAAAGTTGAAAAAACGGACCCCTCAGACGCTGTCCATTACATTGTGACGTGTCGTGGCGTAACGTACAGCACGCATAAAGCAACTAATTCTGTCTTACAGCCTCTCTCCACCAGGTGTAGGAGGGGGGGGGGACATGCCACTGGCAGCAGCAGCATAACTCTGTCCCTGGCTGGGTATATCCCTCACTCTACACCAGGTGTAGGAGGGGGGGGGGGGATGACATGCCACTGGCAGCAGCATGACTCTGTCCCTGGCTGGGTATATCCCTCACTCTACACCAGGGATGGGAAACTTTGATGGGGGTGGGGGCCATAAAAAGATCTGAATTCATCATGAGGGGCGGCAGTGACTCGCAGATACCGAGTCATTTTTTGCGTAATCACTGTAAGCGATCACGACTGTTTACTTCTGAAGATCACTTTAGCACCGCCCTAAAAACACGATTCAAATTCGACACAAACCGTCAAATAGGTATGTAATGACACATTATATAAACTCTTTATAGTGTTTTATTTACATTCTAGAGGCGACAAGGTGATAAGTTGGTCAGATCGAGTGAAAAAACCATTTCCCCACAAGACATCTCTCCTTCTCACTATCATGCAATAGGTTTCGCTTCCCCACTCGCCATTTTTAAAAAGACCCGACGGAGCTCATTGCCTTCTTGAATCATGCAGAGATGGGCATCATGAAGGCCTCGTCATTTTGTTGGAAAAGGTCTTGATATAACAGTTGATCTGGATGTATTGATATGGAAAAACATCTAGGCCTTATTTTTAACCAACTATTGCAATTGCAATTTTCTTCTGATTTTGATTTAAACACTTTAGGTGAAGTGTTGGAATCATAGAAAAATAATGATTTTTCTAATTCTATAGTTAGAAGATAATACTGGGCACTTTGAATACAATGTTGTTTGACATGACAACGAATGAAAATGCCAGGGAGGAGTTATTGTGACAGGGTAGGAACCAAAGTGTTGGTCAGTGTTTCCTAGGGGACCCTATAATCTTTGGCTACATTAAATGTTTTCTCTTAGATACTTTATGTAGCTGACATATTCAAGCGTAGCCTATTCCTCTTTGATTTAGAAGATACTGTTGCACAAACAACATGCTGATTTAGGCCTACACCTTCACTAGTATCAGTCTGTATAGCTAGCTACATTTGCTCTGACTCAGTACATTTATTAGCTAGCTAGCTTAGCCACAATTTGCTAAACTAGCTGTTTGCAGATGTAAGGAACACAAATGTATAGTGTAATTATAGAACGCTTGTGGATTTACATTAAGAAGCGAAGTGGAAACAGCATCGTAGTCATCAACATTGCTGCTTGTGCTGCATTGACCATGTAGACTGAACGCAAGTGTCTCGTGGTCAAGCAACAACAACATGTGGTCCTTGAGTGACGGGACGGGGCTACGTCTGTGTGGAAAGCGGCATGGCGAGAGACAGAGAGAAAGAGCGGAGAGAGAGGACTCAGGTAGCGTAGGAAACTATAAAAATGGACGTTACACACGGCATATCACATTTAACAAACAAACGTTCAAATACCATAATAGAAGGTAAAGTAAAAACCCAAACCCTTCCATGCATCAATACCGTAATATAGTAAAATATGGTATACCGCCCAGCCCTACGATGACCGAAGATAATTCTCTCAGGAGGTAATGCGATCGGCATTTGAAGGTGAGGTATTCCAGATCGGGAGAACAAATGGACTTGAATTCCTGTACGTTACCACAATCACCTGTCCACGGTGGACAGGGACAGTGTATCCGGAGAGAGCCGTGATTCTGTGAAAAAGAGTATGTTACAGTCTCTGATGCCTCTCTGGAAGGAGATCCTCACCCTGAGCTCGTCAACTTTATTGTCCAGGGACTGAACATTAGCGAGTAATATACTTGGAAGCGGTGGATGGTGTGCACGCCTCCTGAGTCTGACTAAAAGCCTGCTTCTTATTCCTCTTCTCCGGTGACGGCTTCTTGGAGCAGCCCCTGGGATGAATGTACTTGTACTTATTATAGCTGCTGCGAAGGTGCATGTTATCATGTATTTCCCGAGGCTATTCCAAGTTCAAACAAAGTCTGACCATCGATCTAATATCCCAAAGTTATTTCCGGCTATAGTTAATAACGCAAGAAACGTTCCGAGCAAATAATGTAAGAAATAACATTTGAAAAAATGTAATACTGTAAAGTTGGCTATGAGCTAAAAACAGGGCGACCATGTCTTTTGGCGCCATCTTGCCAGCATGACTGATTATACAGCAAGACATCTCCACTCATCCACTAAAAGGGAGGCAAGGACATTCACAGCAACAGAAAGTCATGCTGATCTCTCTCTCTCTCTAGTTGCACTCTCACACAATCTTCTTTGATTAGGGTTCATGATCGGGTCAACACACACACACACACACACACACACACACTAACCTCTTATATAGCTAGGAAGAGGGGAAATGTGAGTGATCGTATTCAATCTGACATGAGTCTAGCTGATTCTCTGTAACACAAACACACAGGCATGCACGCGCAGACAAACACACACAGCAGACGCACAGGCACACACACACAGGATTAGTGTAGCGAACGTTCAGCAATGGAATAACACAAACAAAGAGACATCCTGTTTCCTGGAACACAACACTATTAAGCCATCTGAGCCAACAGCACAACACACACAAACTCACACACTCAGACACACACTGAATGAGTTTGTGGTGATTATCTGTTCATGTTTGCCTCGTGTGTGCCTATTTTGTGTGTAAGTGCTATGCTGCACTGCTGGTGTGTGTGTGCACTCTGTACAGCCAGTGTATGTGTGTTTTTGTGTGTGCTTATGTGTCCTCTGCACTGTGTGTCCTCTGCACAGTGTGTGTGTGTGTGTGTGTGTGTGTGTGTGTTGATGATACAGTAAGTTCTAGTGATTCTCTGGAGTGTGAGGCAGCGTTTAAGGCCCTCTCAGCACAGCCAGAGTGATGAATATTTAAAGATGCGTCAGGGAGTAAGGGGGAAACAGTGTGTGTGTGTGTGTGTGTGTGTGTGTAAGGAGAGAATCGATACCTATCTGTGTGTCTGTGAGAAAGTGTTTTCCTATGTCGGTTTGTGTGGGAGAGTGCAGGTCCATCCTTTGTGGTGTGTGTGGTGTATGTAGGAGATGAATAGAGGAGAGAGACACTGTCAGGCTGATGGTCAACGGATCCACTGTCCTATCACACACACACACACACAAAAGTCCGCTGTTAAGGGGGGCCAACGAGAGATCAGCGAGGTAAGTACACACCAGGAAATGAGATTGTCTTAAATTCTAACAAACCACAGACACACAATCAAACACTATATACTGTACAGTCACACACTATATACACAAGAGGTGACAAGAGGAAGAAGGGGGAGACAGAGGAAGAGAGAAGAAAAGTACGTGAGAGAGGGAAAGTATGAGAGAGAGTGTACAGGGGTAGAAACAGTACAGAGAATGAATACCCCCCTCCTTCCTCCTCTCTCCGAGGGATGAATAATAACCGCAGCTCAAAGATCTCCTCCCTCGTTTTTCAAAGCGAAGAAAGGAGGTGGGAATTTCTGCCTGGCCAGGGTGTGCATTGACACACACACACACACACACACACACACACACACACACACACACACACACACACACACACACACACACAGCTAGCCTGAAGCATATAAATCAGATCTCTATGGAGAGGGTTGTTAAAGACCCACATCTGAAGCACAGACAGACATACTTCCAACATGAACACTCTGAGGACAAGTCAGAAGCAGAAAGTGAAATATTGAGCTGTGGGAGTCATTTGGGACTAAGACACACACCCACCCACCCCCACACCCAAACACAAAAGGGGCAGGAGAAAGACAGAGAGAAAGAAGGAGACAGAGGTTGCAGGTTGATACTGCGGTATGATTTCAGTGTCATTCCCCCACTTAGGGAGATGGTGGATGTCTTGTGTGTTATGATAGCGAGCCACAAGAAAGCAGGGGAGGCTAGAGATATAACACTATGAATAACTAGAAGTGCTTCCCAATCCCTACTTCCATTTACCACAGCTGGTGCCAAATTAACACATTTAACAGCCTGTGTTTGGAACAGATGAAAAATGTGTGTGTGAGGGTGAAGGCACAAGTGTATAGTGTGTTGTGTGGGAGTCCGTGTGCATAATAGCAATGGATCAGGGCAAAGAGAAGGGGGGATGAGCGGGGACGGAAATAGACAGAGAGATAGGTAGTCGGGAAGAAAGTGATAGAGATGAGAGAGAAAAGAAGAACAACAGAGTGTGAAAGCAGTACAAGAGAAAGGGACAGCAAGATATTGAGAAAAGGAGAGAGAGAGAGAAGGAGAGAAAGAGGTGCTTTGGCTGCTGCCCTGGGCCCTCTCTCTAAGCCCTGTTTAGGAGGCTTTGGAGCTCAGAGAGAAATAATCCCCCACTCAAACACACACAGCCGAGTCACACACAAACAGAGCTCAGACACACACACAGCCTAGATAAACTACGAAAAGCCAAGATGTGCACACAAACACACAAACAGACCCTATATACACAAAGTGTGTGTGTGTGTGTGAGTGAGTGAGTGAGTGAGTGAGTGAGTGAGTGAGTGAGTGAGTGAGTGAGTGAGTGAGTGAGTGAGTGAGTGAGTGACACTATAGAATCACAGCCATGAAACATACACAAACACACACCCACACTTTGGCTGTCTGATCGGTGTAGCTCCCCTACAGTAGAGCATAGCGACATCACCACAGCACCGTGACAAGCACTTTGCACACTCTATCGCTTCACAGAGGAGGGAGGGAGGGAGGGAGGGAGGGAGGGAGGGAGGGAGGGAGGGAGGGAGGGAGGGAGGAGAGAAAGAATATGAGCCAAAGGGAAGAAGTGGGGTGGAGGGTGGGGGTGCAGTGGAGCAGAGAGAGAGAAGGAGCTAATGAAGGAATAGGCACTAGGGAGATAGAGCAGGTAAGGAGGGAGGTAGAAGACGAGAGTGATTTATTTATCTCATTCTCTCTGTTCTCTAGGAAGGCAAAGAGAGGGAGAGTGAAGGAGTGGAGGAACGGGAGATAAGTAGAGAGGGAATGGAAATGCAGGAGAGGTTGAGAGAAAGAAGAACAAAGAGATGTGAGGGCTAGAGTAGTGGGAGAAGGACAGAGAGGAAGAAGGAGGGAAGAAGGAGGGAGAGAGTGAAATAAGAGAGGAGAGCGGAGGGTTAACGGATAGCGGTCTGGGGTTAGCGCAGGATGCAGTTTGTCATCTTCATCAGCTGACAGCGGGCACAGAGGGAGGGAAGGAATGGGGGATGGAGGGATGAATGGGTGGGAGGGGAAGGGGGAGGGGTGACTCAGAGCCTTTGAGAAATGTTGACCCTGTATTTGACCCGCGTCTCTGTCTACATCGCCGCGACAACACGCGGAGCCGCCGCAGATAATCACTTACTAACCCAGACCTGTCAATCACACCATCCCCCTGGGAGGAGGGGAGCAGAGTCTTTTAATTTTAAAAACTCATTATCTAACCAGTCACAAAGTTAAACAAAAGAGATGGAGGGACAGAGAGAGGGACAGAGAGAGGGAGGGACAGAGAGAGGGAGAGATTGAGGGACAGAGAGAGGGAGAGATTGAGGGAGGGACAGAGAGAGGGAGAGATTGAGGGACAGAGAGAGAGAGAGATTGAGGGACAGAGAGAGGGAGAGAGGGAGGGACAGAGAGGGACAGAGAGAGGGAGAGATTGAGGGACAGAGAGAGGGACAGAGAGAGGGAGAGATTGAGGGACAGAGAGAGGGAGGGACAGAGAGAGGGAGAGATTGAGGGACAGAGAGAGGGAGGGACAGAGAGAGGGAGAGAGGGAGGGACAGAGAAAGGGAGGGACAGAGAGAGGGAGAGATTGAGGGACAGAGAGAGGGAAAGATTGAGGGACAGAGAGAGGGAGGGACAGAGAGAGGGACAGAGAGAGGGAGCGATTGAGGGACAGAGGGAAAGATTGAGGGACAGAGAGAGGGAGAGAGGGAGGGACGGAGAGAGGGAGGGACAGAGAGAGGGAGAGAGGGAGGGACGGAGAGAGGGACAGAGAGAGGGAGAGATTGAGGGACAGAGAGAGGGAGAGATTGAGGGACAGAGAGGGAGGGACAGAGAGAGGGGAGAGATTGAGGGACAGAGAGAGGAAGGGACAGAGAGAGAGAGAGATTGAGGGACAGAGAGAGGGACAGAGAGAGGAGGGACAGAGATTGAGGGACAGAGAGAGGGAGACAGAGGGAGGGACAGAGAGAGGGAGAGAGGGAGGGAGAGATTGAGGGACAGAGAGAGGGACAGAGAGAGGGAGAGATTGAGGGACAGAGAGAGGGAGAGATTGAGGGACAGAGAGAGGGAGGGACAGAGAGAGGGAGAGATTGAGGGACAGAGAGAGGGAGGGACAGAGAGAGGGAGAGAGGGAGGGACAGAGAGAGGGAGAGATTGAGGGACAGAGAGAGGGAGAGATTGAGGGACAGAGAGAGGGACAGAGAGAGGGAGGGACAGAGAGAGGGAGAGATTGAGGGACAGAGAGAGGGAGAGATTGAGGGACATAGAGAGGGAGAGAGGGAGGGACAGAGAGAGGGAGAGATTGAGGGACAGAGAGAGGGACAGAGAGAGGGAGAGATTGAGGGACAGAGAGAGGGAGAGATTGAAGGACAGAGAGAGGGAGAGATTGAGGGACAGAGAGAGGGAGAGATTGAGGGACAGAGAGAGGGAGGGACAGAGAGAGGGAGAGAGGGAGGGACAGAGAGAGGGAGGGACATAGAGAGGGAGAGATTGAGGGACAGAGAGAGGGAAAGATTGAGGGACAGAGAGAGGGAGGGACAGAGAGAGGGACAGAGAGAGGGAGCGATTGAGGGACAGAGAGAGGGAGCGATTGAGGGACAGAGAGAGGGAAAGATTGAGGGACAGAGAGAGGGAAAGATTGAGGGACAGAGAGAGGGAGAGATTGAGGGACAGAGAGAGGGAGAGAGGGAGGGACAGAGAGAGGGAGAGAGGGAGGGACAGAGAGAGGGAGAGATTGAGGGACAGAGAGAGGGAGAGATTGAGGGACAGAGAGAGGGAGGGACAGAGAGAGAGAGATTGAGGGACAGAGAGAGGGAGAGATTGAGGGACAGAGAGAGGGAGAGAGGGAGGGACAGAGAGAGGGACAGAGAGAGGGAGAGATTGAGGGACAGAGAGAGGGACAGAGAGAGGGACAGAGAGAGGGACAGAGAGAGGGACAGAGAGAGGGAGAGATTGAGGGACAGAGAGAGGGAGAGATTGAGGGACAGAAAGAGGGACAGAGAGAGGGAGAGATTGAGGGACAGAGAGAGGGACAGAGAGAGGGAGAGATTGAGGGACAGAGAGAGGGAGAGATTGAGGGACAGAGAGAGGGAGAGAGGGAGGGACAGAGAGAGAGAGGGACAGAGAGAGGGAGAGATTGAGGGACAGAGAGAGGGACAGAGAGAGGGACAGAGAGAGGGAGAGATTGAGGGACAGAGAGAGGGAGAGATTGAGGGACAGAAAGAGGGACAGAGAGAGGGAGAGATTGAGGGACAGAGAGAGGGAGAGATTGAGGGACAGAGAGAGGGACAGAGAGAGGGAGAGATTGAGGGACAGAGAGAGGGAGAGATTGAGGGACAGAGAGAGGGAGAGAGGGAGGGACAGAGAGAGGGACAGAGAGAGGGAGAGATTGAGGGACAGAGAGAGGGACAGAGAGAGGGAGAGATTGAGGGACAGAGAGAGGGAGAGATTGAGGGACAGAGAGAGGGACAGAGAGAGGGAGAGATTGAGGACAGAGAGAGGGACAGAGAGAGGGAGAGATTGAGGGACAGAGAGAGGGAGAGATTGAGGGACAGAGAGAGGGACAGAGAGAGGGAGAGATTGAGGGACAGAGAGAGTGAGAGATTGAGGGACAGAGAGAGGGAGAGAGGGAGGGACAGAGAGAGGGACAGAGAGAGGGAGAGATTGAGGGACAGAGAGAGGGAGAGATTGAGGGACAGAGAGAGGGAGAGATTGAGGGACAGAGAGAGGGACAGAGAGAGGGAGAGATTGAGGGACAGAGAGAGGGAGAGATTGAGGGACAGAGAGAGGGACAGAGAGAGGGACAGAGAGAGGGACAGAGAGAGGGACAGAGAGAGGGACAGAGAGAGGGAGAGAGGGAGGGACAGAGAGAGGGACAGAGAGAGGGAGAGATTGAGGGACAGAGAGAGGGACAGAGAGAGGGAGAGATTGAGGGACAGAGAGAAGGAGAGATTGAGGGACAGAGAGAGGGAGAGATTGAGGGACAGAGAGAGGGAGGGACAGAGATAGGGAGAGAGGGAGGGACAGAGAGAGGGAGGGACAGAGAGAGGGAGAGATTGAGGGACAGAGAGAGGGAAAGATTGAGGGACAGAGAGAGGGAGGGACAGAGAGAGGGACAGAGAGAGGGACAGAGAGAGAGGGAGAGATTGAGGGACAGAGAGAGGGACAGAGAGAGGGAGAGATTGAGGGACAGAGAGGGAGGGACAGAGAGAGGGAGAGATTGAGGGACAGAGAGAGGGAGAGAGAGGGACAGAGAGAGGGAGGGACAGAGAGAGAGAGACAGATTGAGGGACAGAGGGAGATTGGGACAGAGAGAGGGAGAGATTGAGGGACAGAGAGGGAGAGAGGGGAGAGAGGGAGAGGAGGGACAGAGAGAGGGGAGAGATTGAGGGACAGAGAGAGGGAGAGATTGAGGGACAGAGATTGAGGGACAGAGAGAGGGACAGAGAGAGGGAGAGATTGAGGGACAGAGAGAGAGGAGAGATTGAGGGACGAGAGAGAGGGAGGGACAGAGAGAGGAGAGATTGAGGGACAGAGAGGAGAGATTGAGGGACAGAGAGAGGGAGGGAGAGAGGGAGAGGAGGGACAGAGAGAGGGGAGAGATTGAGGGACAGAGAGAGGGGAGAGATTGAGGGACAGAGAGAGGGACAGAGAGAGGGAGAGATTGAGGGACAGAGAGAGAGGGAGGGACAGAGAGAGGGAGAGATTGAGGGACAGAGAGAGAGAGGAGAGATTGAGGGACAGAGAGAGGGAGGGACAGAGAGAGAGAGAGATTGAGGAACAGAGAGAGGAGGGACAGAGAGAGGGAGAGATTGAGGGACAGAGAGAGGGGAGAGAGGGAGGGAGAGATTGAGGGACAGAGAGAGGGAGAGATTGAGGGACAGAGAGAGGGAGAGATTGAGGGACAGAGAGAGGGAGAGATTGAGGGACAGAGAGAGGGAGAGAGGGAGGGACAGAGAGAGGGAGGGACAGAGAGAGGGAAAGATTGAGGGACAGAGAGAGGGAGGGACAGAGAGAGGGAAAGATTGAGGGACAGAGAGAGGGAGGGACAGAGAGAGGGACAGAGAGAGGGAGCGATTGAGGGACAGAGAGAGGGAAAGATTGAGGGACAGAGAGAGGGAAAGATTGAGGGACAGAGAGAGAGAGAGGGAGGGAGAGGGAGGGACAGAGAGGGAGAGAGAGGGAGGGACAGAGAGAGGGAGAGAGAGGGGGAGAGAGGGAGGGACAGAGAGAGGAGAGAGAGGAGGGAGAGATTGAGGGACAGAGAGAGGGAGAGATTGAGGGACAGAGAGAGGGAGAGATTGAGGGACAGAGAGAGGGAGAGATTGAGGGACAGAGAGAGGGAGGGACAGAGAGAGAGAGAGATTGAGGGACAGAGAGAGGGAGGGACAGAGAGAGGGAGAGATTGAGGGACAGAGAGAGGGAGAGAGGGAGGGACAGAGAGAGGGACAGAGAGAGGGAGAGATTGAGGGACAGAGAGAGGGACAGAGAGAGGGACAGAGAGAGGGACAGAGAGAGGGACAGAGAGAGGGACAGAGAGAGGGGCAGAGAGAGGGACAGAGAGAGGGACAGAGAGAGGGAGAGATTGAGGGACAGAGAGAGGGACAGAGAGAGGGAGAGATTGAGGGACAGAGAGAGGGAGAGATTGAGGGACAGAGAGAGGGACAGAGAGAGGGAGAGATTGAGGGACAGAGAGAGGGAGAGATTGAGGGACAGAGAGAGGGAGAGAGGGAGGGACAGAGAGAGGGAGAGAGAGGGACAGAGAGAGGGAGAGATTGAGGGACAGAGAGATTGAGGGACAGAGAGAGGGAGAGATTGAGGGACAGAGAGAGGGAGAGATTGAGGGACAGAGAGAGAGGAGGGAGAGATTGAGGGACAGAGAGAGGAGGGAGAGATTGGGACAGAGAGAGGGAGACAGGGAGGGACAGAGAGAGGGACAGAGAGAGGGAGAGATTGAGGGACAGAAAGAGAGACAGAGAGAGGGAGAGAGAGAGGGACAGAGAGAGGGAGAGAGAGAGGGACAGAGAGAGGGAGAGAGAGAGGGACAGAGAGAGGGACAGAGAGAGGGACAGAGAGAGGGACAGATTGAGGGACAGAGAGAGGGACAGAGAGAGGGACAGAGAGAGGGACAGATTGAGGGACAGATTGAGGGAGAGGGAGAGATTGAGGGACAGAGAGAGGGAGAAGTTGAGGGACAGAGAGAGGGAGAGATTGAGGGACAGAGGGTGGGAGAGATTGAGGTAGAGAGAGAGGGAGAGAAGTAGGGAAGAAAGAATGGAGGTAGAGAAGGAGGGAGAAAGGGACGGAGAGGTGGAACTTTTACCATCAGGGCTGTTACAGTGACCGTATTGCCGCCACACCAGCTGTCATTAGTCATGACCGCATTCAAATTCCACGTGACCATTGAGTCACGGCAACTGCGCTCTGTAAATAAATGGCACTGATGGGCGTTAGTAGTATTTGCAGTCACAAACACACAAACAAATACACTCCTCCAGGAACTAAAAATCACAGTTGGGAGAGTAAAACTAATTTACTAATTTAAGTGTTCAAACACAAACACACAGTTTGCCTAAGGCACAAAGCTCTGTGCTCTTTAGAATCTGAATCTTTCAGCAGTCTATTTATAAAGGCAGAGAAAGGGAGAGGGGTGTTTGAGGGCAATGGAAAGAAGGAAAGATAGAGGGACAGAGAGATAAAGTTGGAGTAGAGGTATCGGGATGAGATTCAATTGACATAATATGTACATCCACTTTTCAATTTACATTAGCAACGGGAATGTCACGAGCTGAGAGAGGGTTTGAGTGATGTTCTCGCTTCGAAGCTCAAATGTACCGTAAATGTCACAGGTAGCCAGTAGGTTAATGGCCCTGCTACACTACAGCCATCGAGCGTCCGGCCTTCATCCATTGAGGAGATGCTTCCTTTGAAATGAATAAAAGCTGCTATACGTTGCGCTCGTGATGCATCGCGTCCACTTGCAGCGTCCAAGCTCAAGGATCGCTATTGTTCAATTCTTGACGGCTGACACGTGCGTTCACTCTAGCATTCTAGTGAAGATGCATTTGGCCTCGACTATACACCACTGGTTATTTTACTGACATCGATGAAGTCAAGAAGCTACTAGCTAGCAGAAACTCTAGCTAGCTAGCTACATTGACGATGTTCACAATGTAAACAAAAACAACTTAAAGGATAATTTAGCACAACCACTAGCAACAATTCAATGAGTAGCTTTGTGAAAACTGGACCAAAGCTACTGTATTTATGCATAGTCGATGAAATATATTAAAGATGCTCTTCCACTCTGCTCTCAAACAGCATGCTCTGTGTAGCAGGTAGAAAATGACTGATGGTGACGCGACACGTGTAGTGTAACTGAAGTGGACGTATGTAAACCATTCAAATAGCGAGCTATGCAAGCACCTTTTCATGCATCTCCCATATTACAGTCTTGAGTAATGCAACAAAACCATAAAACAATCTTGAAAATTGCAACAATTCACAAGCATGGTTTATTTTCTCGTCCATGCACATATTTAACTGCAAGACAATAACACAGCCAAAGTGGCACAGCTGGTAGCTAGCTAACGTTAGATAACAACATTTGCGTCATCAAGTAACTTCCAGCATAGCAAAAATTAAAATTGTAACCCTCTCATATAAATATCAAGTACAGTAACATTATCATAGAGTGTCATACATACCATACAGAGCTACAGTACCAGTCCAAAGTTTGGACACACCTACTCATTCAAGGATTTTGCTTTATTTTTACTATTACTACATTGTAGAATAACAGTGAAGACATCAAACTATGGAAGTAACCAAAAAAGTGTTAAACAAATCCAAATATTTTATATTTCAGATTCTTCAAAGTAGTCACCATTTGCCTTGATGACAGATTTGCACACTCTTGGCATTCTCCCAACCAGCTTCACCTGGAATGCTTTTCCAAAACTCCTCCTCCATGCTTCACGGTGGGAACTACACATGCAGAGATCATCCGTTCACCTACTCCACGTCTCACAAAGACATGGTGGTTGGACCCAAAATTTGGACTCATCAGACCAAAGGACAGATTTCCACCGGTCTAATGTCCATTGCTCGGGTTTCTTGGCCCAAGCAAGTCTCTTCTTCTTATTGGTGTCCTTTAGTAGAGGTGTCTTTGCAGCAATTTCACCATGATGGCCTGATTGATGCAGCCTCCTCTGAACAGTTGATGTTGAGATGTGTCTGTTACTTGATCTCTGTGAAGCATTTAATTGGGCTGCAATTTCTGAGGCTGGTAACTCTAATGAACTTATCCTCTGCAGCAGAGGTAACTCTGGGTCTTCTTTTCCTGTGGCGGTCCTCATGACAGCCAGTTTCACCATAGCGCTTGATGGTTTTTGCGACTGCACTTAACTTTCAAAGTTCTTGAGATTTTCCGGATTAAATGAACTTGTCTTAAAGTAACAGACTGTCATTTATCTTTGCTCACTTGAGCTGTTCTTGCCATAATATGGACACAGTCTTTTACCAAATAGGGCTGTATACCACCCCTACCTTGTCACAACTGATTGTCTCAAATAAATTAAGAATTAAAGAAATTAACAAGGCACACCTGTTAATTGAAATGCATTCCAGGTGACTACCTCATGAAGCTGGTTGAGAGAATTCCAAGAGTGTGCAGAGCTGTCATCAAGACAAAGGGTGGCTATATATTTTTATTTATTTATTTGTTTAACACTTTTTTGTTTACTACATGATTCCCTATGCATTATTTCATAGTTGTGATGTCTTACCTATTATTCTACAATGTAGAACATAGTAAAAAATAAAGAAAAACCATGGAATGAGTAGGTGTGTCCAAACGTTTGACTGGTACTGGTAGGTAGTAAGCTAAACAAAATGTTTTTATCCTCCTCACAAACTAACTTACTCGCTAAGTTAGACAGCTAGTTAGCTGAATCACAGCTAGATTTCTTTTCAGCCTACCATAGAACAAACCATGCCTCATTGAATCAAATACATGAAAATAAGCAAATTGCGACTGAAAATGTTAATTCACTGGGCAGTTAATGCTTGCGTTCCTGCTTGCTTTTGAATTGAATTAAAGTATGGTGTTCTGAGATTCCCTTAAAGTTACAGCATCAACTTCTGAGATATGGTCTTTCACTGCAATTTCTGACCAAAACTCAATAAAACAAGTCAGTAATATTAAGAAATGCCTAAACATTTCAGCTGTTTGAAAAACGTTGCTCTGTCATTTATACTGTAGGAGAGATGGGCTCAACGAGACAATTCCTGTTTACACTGCCCTGCTTTGAGGGGGGCAACTGTCAGGCAAGTGTTGTGGGCGACCTCCGGAGGTAACGGTCGAGATATGAAAAGTGTGCATGTTTACATTACATTAAAACTGCATCCTGACCTCAGGATTTGTTTTATACCTCTGGAGAATCTCCTTAAACTCTTGTCAATGTATTAAAAAAAAGGCCTAAAAAGGTGACAGGAGGATAGGAGTGGAAGCCAAATGTGTGACTGGACATACAATAGGGATGGAACCAGACATGCTTAAAATGCTGAAAAAGACACACACTGTCTCGACAATGACAATCTCTGGTTCGTCTGTGTGTGTCTTACCTGTTGATGAGGGGGAACAGAGACACCAGGAGATAAACGGATGGATACCACTTCAACGGCTTTATCTCCTCAGCCAAAGACACCTGGAGAGACAGAGATAGCGTTTAAATAAATACTTCACACACATACTATTTCAGAGGAGTGATAGATAAAGTCTAGATTTTGTATCAAGAGGAGACTGACAGTTGGCCATTTCCTATGGGAAAGAGAAAGAGAGAGCCATCTCCCTGGCAACATCAAAAGTGCCAACACAAGAGGTTCTGTCTCGTGTCAGCACCACCTGGTGTTTCACATACGTGTGCACGCACACACACACACAGTTTTGTATCGCTATACTTGTGGGGACCAAATAATTGATTCCCATCCAAAAACCTATTTTCCGTAACTCCTAACCCTAAATCTAACCCTAACCTAACCATAACCTTAACCCATACCTAACCTTAAACTTAATTCTAACCCTAATTGCAACCCTGACCCTAAACCTAACCCCTAAGCCTAAAATAGCATCTTTCCTCATGGGGAACATGCAAAATGTCCCCACTTGTCCCAATTTTCTTTGTGGTACCCTTTGTGGTACCCACTTCTGGTACCCACAAGGATAGTTAAACAAAACACTACACACACTGTTGTGTTACTTTGTGAGAGATCAGACAGGGAGAAAAGGTGTGTGAAAATGTGTGGGGAAGACAAAAACAAACATAATCTATGTTTGTTTATACTTAGTTTAGCTGTATATGTGCGCCAATTGTTCCTTTAATGAAAAATCTGTGTTTCCACGTGAACTAAATGCAGAGAAGTAGAGACACATCTGACAAGGAATTTTAAATGACACCGCCAATAAAATCAGATAAATGAAATGAACATGATTAAAACAAACAAAATAATGATTTCATGAATTGTAAACTTGAATATAAATGGCAAGGGGTTGGAAGTTCTGTGGTGGAAAGCTTTGAGACACTACTTCAGAGGAGAGAAAGTCTAGATTTTGGATACACAGGAGACTGACACAGTTGGCCATTTCTTATGGGAAAGTGAGAGAGAGAGATAAAAATAGAGAGAGCACCATCTCCCTGCCCGACATCAAAAGTGCCAACACAAGAGGTTCTGTCTCGTGTCAGCACCACCTGGTGTTTCACATATATGTACACGCACACACACACACACACACACACACACACACACACACACACAGGGAGAAAGGGAGAGAATGTGTGTATAGTTGTATGTGTGTGCAAATTGTTCCTTTAATGAAAAATCTGTGTTTCCAGGTGAACTAAATACAAAGAAGTAGAGACACTTTTCACCAGATCGGACAAGGAATTTTAAATGACACAGCCTATAAAATCAAATAAACACAATTAATAAGATTCTAACAAAAAAAGGACATTATTTAATGAATTCTAAACTTTGCTATAAATGGTAACGGTTTGTAAGTCCCCTGGTGGAAAGCTTTGACAGTCCGTTATTCAATTCCCGGTAGACTGAGGACTGTAGCTGCCGGAAGTAGACAGGGCCCACAATCGATTTGCTGCTGAATTGCTTTTTTTCTCCTAAGTACGCGGGGAGTCTGGCCAGCGCCCCTCCTCTCTCTATTTCTCTCTCTCCATCTACAAGGACACACACACACACACACACACACACACACACACACACACACACACACACACACACTCCCTCCACCACGAGGCAGACCCACGAGCCTCCAGACTCTTCCAACCAGGCAAAAAATTAATTACTCACTAGACAGACCCCGAGGCGTGCTCGCGCTAACGCACGCCTTTTAAACAATTCAAATGAAAATCACGAGAGCCCCCCGGTGGTATTTGATCTCGCCTGTGTGTGTGTGATCTCGTTGGTGGGGGATTTTGGAGAAAAAGCTTCTAAGCTCCCACAGCGTTGCGGTACATTTTCTGCATAAATAAATGGAATGCGGGTTTAGCTGTTTAGGGATCGATTCAATCAGATCCGCTTTAACCAACATCCGCATAGCGGTTGTTTAGACGGTGTCGGAACTGCGTTAGAGCCGTCAAATCCACAAGTGGCTCCTGGCATTATACCTAAAGCGGACATTGCCAATGGCTGCATGGAGTCGCATTAATAGAAATCCCATGCAGCCTTGTTAACAAGTTGGAACACTGGAATGTGAGTTGTATGCTACACCTCAATTAGGATGATAGACGTAATCTACACCTCAATTAGGATGACAGACGTAATCTACACCTCAGTTAGGATGACAGGCGTAATCTACACCTCCGTTAGGATGACAGGCGTAATCTACACCTCCGTTAGGATGACAGGCGTAATCTACACCTCCGTTAGGATGACAGGCGTAATCTACACCTCCGTTAGGATGACAGGCGTAATCTACACCTCCGCTAGGATGACAGGCGTAATCTACACCTCCGTTAGGATGACAGGCGTAATCTACACCTCCGTTAGGATGACAGGCGTAATCTACACCTCCGTTAGGATGACAGGCGTAATCTACACCTCCGTTAGGATGACAGGCGTAATCTACACCTCCGTTAGGATGACAGGCGTAATCTACACCTCCGTTAGGATGACAGACATAATCTACACCTCCGTTAGGATGATAGGCGTAATCTACACCTCCGTTAGGATGACAGGCGTAATCTACACCTCCGTTAGGATGACAGGCGTAATCTACACCTCCGTTAGGATGACAGGCGTAATCTACACCTCCGTTAGGATGACAGGCGTAATCTATACCTCCGTTAGGATGACAGACGTAATCTACACCTCAATTAGGATGATAAAAACCCTTAGATTAATAATTTTTACATTTGAGCATAATTATATCTATACAGCCTACACTTTCTCCTTCCGCACTTCTAGCAGGAGTGGGCGGGTGTGGCTTCGTGACTATGATTGCAAGCGCAGCTACACACCAATTTGACTACTCCAACGCAGTTCCACCTCCGACACGCCAAAACATCCGCTACGCGGGTGTCTGTTATCACCGGGTAACGCTTGATCTGATTGAAAACAGGCAACTTAGTCAATGTGAAAAATGTGCGCTGACCCTGGTGACCGACCTTAACATATGGGGCTAGGCATCTCTATGTCTCTACTCCCCACTCTACCTGACACTGTCTCAGGCATGACCAACTAATCCTAAACCCAGAGGTCTTGTTGTGCTGGAACACACACACATTACCATGAGAAAGACGAAGGAAGTGATACTCCACCAACCACAACAAGGTTTTTAAATCAAACACCAGGACTAAGTAGAATACTACACAATGTTTGTGTTAAAAGATCTTCCATGTGTGTGGTGTTTTTAAATCACAGCTCTCGCGTGTCAGAGGCCTGGTGCTCCTCGGGAGCGGAGGATAATGAAACAGTAATTATGCGCATGGCTGAGAGTCTGATGGCCCTCCGTTAATGACGCACATTAGCCACAGTAATGGGTAAATCCATTTGAATTCAATCACTTTTTGATAGCACCCCTTTTGATTTGAACGAAACCTTCCATACATATTTGCCCGTTGCAGAAGTGATCAGAAAGTGGCGTTTTGGACCTGACAAAACATTAAAGAGATGGAAGTGCTCAAAGTTGACCCATTTTGCATACCCCACCATACCGTAAAACATCCATGTCTTCATCACAGGAACATATAAACGGTAGAGATTGATATAATACCATTTGAAAGTCAAATTTGAATTGTATTCCCTTTTTAGTACATTTATCAGCCAAATCCTGACACCCACCAAGACTCTAGAGCATATTGTGTCTCAACCGATGGAGGCCAAAACACAAACACCCAACGATTATGTAAAGTATGGTCTAAGCTACAACATGTGCAAATATGCGTTGTTAGATAATTGACATTAAAAGGTAAAACAATGTCATAACTTGTATTAACATTTTTTGTTGAGAAATTGTACCATATTTTGGCCACCTGTGTGTCAGCTTCAAAATGATATCAAATTCAACCGTTTATCTTTTCCAGTGATGAAGACATGGATGTCTCATGGTAGGATGGGGGATGCAAAATGGATCCACTTTGAGCACCTCTTTCTCCTGAAGGTTTTGTCATTCAGGTCCAAAAAGGCACTTTCTGAACACTTCTTCCATGGGAAAACATGTCTGGAAGGGTGCTGTCAGAAAATGATTGAATTCAAATAGATTGACCCTAATAAGAGCTTCTCTCGCTCTACCACACATGGAGCACAGAGAGCCAATGTAAAGGCGCACAGAAGAAGAACTGGGCCGTTCGCATTACCCTCTGTAGTGCCTTGCGGTCGGAGGCCGAGCAGTTGCCGTACCAGGCAGTGATGCAACCAGGATGATCTCGACGGTGCAGCTGTAGAACCTTTTGAGGACCCATGCCAAATCTTTTCAGTCCCCTGAGGGGGAATAGGTTTTGTTGTGACCTCTTCACAACTGTCTTGGTGTGCTTGGACCATGTTAGTTTGTTGGTGATGTAGACACCAAGGAACTTGAAGCTCTCAACCTGCTTCACTGCAGCCCCGTCGATGAGAATGGGGCCTGCTCGGTCCTCTTTTTCCTGTAGTCCACAATCATCTCCTTTGTCTTGATCACGTTGAAGGGAGAGGTTGTTGTCCTGGCAACACACGGCCAGGTCTCTGACCTCCTACCTATAGGCTGTCTTGTCATTGTCGGTGATCAGGCCTACCACTGTTGCGTTGTCTGCAAACTTAATGATGGTGTTGGAGTCGTGCCTGGTCTTGCAGTCGTGGGTGAACAGGGAGTACAGGATGGGACTGAGCACGCACCCCTGAGGGGCCCCCGTGATGAGGATCAGCGTGGCGGATATGTTGTTACCTACCCTTACCACCTGGGGGCGGCCCGTCAGGAAGTCCAGAATCCAGTTGCAGAGGGAGGTGTTTAGTCCCAGGGTCCTTAGCTTAGTGATGAGCTTTGAGGGAACTATGGTGTTGAACACTGAACTGTAGTCAACAAATAACAAATTGGAGTGGATCTAGGGTTTGCTCGCAGTACACGTCCTGGTAATCCGTCTGGCACTGTGGCCTTGTGAATGTTGACCTGTTTAAAAGGTCTTAATCCCATCGGCTTCTTCTCTGCGGAGAGCGTGATTACACAGTCTTCCGGAACAGCGTTATTTGCCTCGAAGTGATCATAGAAGTAGTTTAGCTTGTCTGGTAGGCTCGTGTCACTGGGCAGCTGTAGCTGTACTTCCCTTTGTAGTCTGTAATGGTTTGCAAGCCCTGCCACATCCGACGAGCGTCAGAGCTGGTGTAGTATGATTCGATCTTAGTCCTGTATTGACACTTTGCCTGTTTGATGGTTCGTCGGAGGGCATAGCGGGATTTATTATAAGCTTCCAGGTTAGAGTCCCGCTCCTTGAAAGCGGCAGCTCTAGCCTTTCGCACAGTGAGGATGCTGCCTGTAATCCATGGCTTCTGGTTGGGGTATGTACGTATGGTCATTGTGGGGACGACATCATCAATGCACTTATTGATGAAGCCAGTGACTGATGTGGTGTACTCCTCAATGGCGTCGGAGGAATCCCGGGAACATATTCCAGTCTGTGATAGCAAAACAGTCCTGTAGTTCAGCATCTGCTTCATCTGACCACTTTTTTATTGATCTAGTCACTGGAGCTTCCTGCTTGAATTTTTATTTGTAAGCAGGAATCAGGAGGATAGAATTATGGTCAGATTTGCCAAATGGAGGGCGAGGCAGAGCTTTGTATACATCTCTGTGTGTGGAGTAAAGGTGGTCCAGAGTTTTTTCCCCCTCTGGTTGCACATTTAACATGCTGATAGAAATTTGGTAAAACGGATTTAAGTTTCCCTGCATTAAAGTTCCCGGCTACTAGGAGCGCCGCCTCTGGGTGAGCGTTTTCTTGTTAGCTTATGGTGGAACACAGCTAATTCAATGCTGTCTTAGTGCCAGCCTCTGACTGTGGTGGTATGTAAACAGCTACGAAAAATACAGTGTGGTCTACAGCTTATCATGAGATACTCTTCCTCAGGCGAGCAATAGCTTGAGACTTCCTTAGATATCGTGCACCAGCTGTTATTTACAAAAATACATAGTCTGCCACACCTCGTCTTACCAGACGCTGCTGTTCTGTCCTTCCGTTACAGCGTTTAACCAGCCAGTTGTATGTTGATAGTGTCGTCGTTTAGCCAGGACCCTGTGAAGCATAAGATTTTCTAGTTTTGAATGTCCCGTTGGTAGTTTAATCTTCTGTGTAGGTCATCTATTTTAATCTCCAAAGATTGCATGTTTACTAGTAGAATGGAAGGAAGTGGAGGTTTATTAGATCGCCTACGAATTCTCAGAAGGCAGCCTGCCCTCTGGCCCCTTTTTCTCCACCTCCTCTTCAGGGAAATCACGGGGATCTGGGCCTGTTCCAGAGAAAGCAGCATATTGTTCACGTCAGGCTCGTTCAAGGAAAAAAAGGATTCTGCCAGTCCGTGGTGAGTAATCGCAGTCCTGATGTCATTTTCGGTCATAAAAGACGGTAGCGCCGACATTATGTACAAAACAAGTAAACAATAAGTTACAAAAAACGCAAATAAACAAACAAAAAAATACAATCGGTTGGGGACACGTAAAACATCTGCCTTCTTCTACGGCTCCATCACAAACAAATATATGCATACAAACACACACGTGTGCACACATACACACAGCAGCTGTGTTTGTGACTGTAAGCAGAGCTACTGCTGAACAGTAAAGAAACACCCATTAAAGATAAAGAACAACCTCCCAATATTTTCTTTCTGAGAGCACTGTGTGTTCCTTTGTGTGTGTGTGTGTGTGTGTGTGAGCGCATGTGCGTTTGTCCGCTCTTTCAAATGCCCTGCGTCTCACTTGTCTGTGTGTGGGGTGTAGCCCACGTTTGTTGTAGACCTTGCGTCTAAGTGTGTGTGTCCCAGAGACAGCACTGCGATTCAAGTCTCTGATAACCACCGTATTAGCCAAGTATGAATGTTGCCACGAGAGGGAGAGTGAGAGGGAGGGAGAGAGAGTGAAAGAGAGAGCAAAACAGAGCCAGAGAGAAAGACACAAGGGAGAAGGGGAGGAGGAGAGACATATGGAGTGAGTAAGAGAGAAATAACACACACAAGTGTGTGAGAGACGAGAAACGAGAGAGGGAGGAGGGAGACCGAGCAAAAAATAAAGAAAATAGAGCAAGAGAGCGGAAAAGAGAGAGGGATAGGAAGAGAGAGACAGAGAGTGGAAGAGAGAGAGAGAGAGAGAGAGAGAGAGAGAGAGAGAGAGACAGAGAGTGGAAAAGAGAGAGAGAGAGCGGAAAAGAGAAAGAGAGAGAGAGAGCGGAAAAGAGAGAGGGAGAGAGAGAGAGATAGAGTGGAAAAGAGAGAGGGAGAGAAAGAGAGAGAGTGGAAGAGAGAGAGAGAGAGCGGAAAAGAGAGAGAGCGGAAAAGAGAGAGAGTTGAGGGTGGCTAGAGTAGAGTGAGGGAAATGGCCACAGGCAGCAGTTTGAGATACCCATCAGGGGCTCTGTTTTACACCTGCTGACACACACACGTACACACACAGTAGAAAGCAGTGGCTAGGTAACAGCAAGAGAGGGGGAGGGGGTTGTTTTAGAACATCACACAGCGCGTGCATAAACACTCATAAATATTAATGTCCATGAACCTGGCCTGCTGCTTTATTCATACGCTCATTCTGAGTGTGTGTGTGTGTGTGTGTGTGTGTGTGTGTGTGTGTGTGTGTGTGAGACAGAGATAGAGGGAGAGTGAGAGCTGATGATTAATTCATGCGTTGAGTTACACAGATACCCTTTACAAACAGACTTTACGGTATGGTGCCTTGTAAGAAAAAGAAAAAAAAAACAGGCCAATTTTTTTAGAGCCCAATTCATGAAGTCCCATTCGACCATACTCTTGCCAGGATAAGCTTCTTATATCTCCCGTACACATGCCGGCAAGTTTAGGAGTGAGCCGATGTGGGTGGAAATCTATTTGAATAAATCCATTGAATATACACAATCACAATCCATTATTCATTTGTTTTTTCAGGTCCTAAGAAACATAAGACTAATAAAAATGTATTTTCAAATGAATAGAATGGCATATTTTCAGATGAATGATGTAACTGGTCTGTGCAGCCTATATGCTACATGGCTGATCCATGAACATGAAATCAATAGTTATTATGTTAATTAAACAGACAAGACAACTCTTAGGCTACCCTGATCACAGTCAACACACATTTATTTTACAGTAGGCTAAGAATATAAAGAAATATAACAAATAATAAAAATACTATTTTTCCCACACAACTTGCATCATGGCAGTGTGGAACCACTGACATATTAAACAATAGGTGATATTTTGAAAGAGCCCAAGGCAGCCTCATGCTTTTTCGATCCACATCTCTTTCCTACCCTCACTTCACTTTGTTAGGGAGCAGGCGTAGGGTCTTCCATTGAAAGCATCTTCATCATGATATCGACAGAAAATAATAGTCTGGTGTTATATTTCACAACCTCCGCTGTCTTTTGGAGTTGCCTAAAGGCCTATGGGATCGAGGAAAACAATAGACCGACACTTGATTTAGGCTCCATTATGGCTAAATGTTTCTCATCAGTGATAGATGAGCAAACGAATAGATGAGCTACACCACCTGCACTTATTTTCCCAGACAGAGAATTAACCAAAGATGAATTCAGTCAAATAAAATCACATTGATAGATTAAGACAAATCACAGGCTTTTGGTCGGGAGTACACTTTAGGCTTAAGTGCAAAATAATCCACTTGTTAAGCTATATACAACAGTATGCTATATACAGTGCATTTGGAAAGTATTCAGACCCCTTGACTTTTTCCACATTTTTGTTACATTACAGCCTTATTCTAAAATGAATACAAGTTTTTATTCCCCCTCATAAATCTACACACAAACACCCCATAATGACAAAAGAGAAAACAGGTTTTTAGAAAGTTTGCTATGAGACTCGAAATTGAGCCCAGGTGCATCCTGTTTCCATTGATCATCCTTGAGATGTTTCTACAACTTGATTGGAGTCCACCTGGGGTAAATTCAATTGATTGGACATGATTTAGAAAGGTACACTTATATCCTTCCTGTTTGGCCCTGTCCGGGGGTGTCCTCGGATGGGGACACAGTGTCTCCTGACCCCTCCTGTCTCAGCCTCCAGTATTTATGCTGCAGTAGTTTATGTGTCGGGGGGCTAGGGTCAGTTTGTTATATCTGGAGTACTTCTCCTGTCCTATTCGGTGTCCAGTGTGAATCTAAGTGTGCGTTCTCTAATTCTCTCCTTCTCTCTTTCTTTCTCTCTCTCGGAGGACCTGAGCCCTAGGACCATGCCCCAGGACTACCTGACATGATGACTCCTTTGCTGTCCCCAGTCCACCTGGCCGTGCTGCTGCTCCAGTTTCAACTGACCTGAGCCCTAGGACCATGCCCCAGGACTACCTGACATGATGACTCCTTGCTGTCCCTTGTCCACCTGGCCGTGCTGCTTCTCCAGTTTCAACTGTTCTGCCTTATTATTATTCGACCATGCTGGTCATTTATGAAGATTTTAACATCTTGGCCATGTTCTGTTATAATCTCCACCCAGCACAGCCAGAAGAGGACTGGCCACCCCACATATGCTCTCTCTAATTCTCTCTTTCTTTCTCTCTCTCGGAGGACCTGAGCCCTAGGACCATGCCCCAGGACTACCTGACATGATGACTCCTTGCTGTCCCCAGTCCACCTGACCGTGCTGCTACTCCAGTTTCAACTGTTCTGGCTTATTATTATACGACCATGCTGGTCATTTATGAACATTTGAACATCTTGGCCATGTTCTGTTATAATCTCCACCCGGCACAGCCAGAAGAGGACTGGCCACCCCACATAGCCTGGTTCCTCTCTAGGTTTCTTCCTAGGTTTTGGCCTTTCTAGGGAGTTTTTCCTAGCCACCGTGCTTCTACACCTGCATTGCTTGCTGTTTGGGGTTTTAGGCTGGGTTTCTGTACAGCACTTTGAGATATCAGCTGATGTACGAAGGGCTTTATAAATAAATTTGATTTGATTTGATACACACCTGTCTATATAAATCCCCACAGTCGACAGTGCATGTCAGAGAAAAAAACAAGTAATGAGGTCAAAGAAATTATCCATAGAGCGCAGAGACAAGATTATGTCGAGGCACAGATCTGGGGAAAGGTACCAAAACATTTCTGGAGCATTGAAGGTCCCCAAGAACACAGTGGCCTCCATCAATCTGTTATGGAAGAAGTTTGGAACCACCAAGACTATTCCTAGAGCTGTCCGCCCGGCCAAACTGAGCAATCAGGAGAGAAGGGCCTTGGTGACCAAGAACCCAATGGTCAGTCTGACAGAGCTACAGAGTTCCTCTGTGGAGATAGGAAAACCTTCCAGAAGGACAACCATCTGTGCATCACTCCACCAATCAGGCCTATACGGCAGTGGCCAGAAGGAATCAGCTCCTCAGTAAAACACACATGACAGGTGGTGGCAGCATTGTGTTGTGAGGATGCTTTTCAGCGGAAGGGACTGGGAAACTAGTCAGGATTGAGGGAAAGATGAAAGCAGAAAGGTACACAGAGATCCTTGATGAAAATCTACTTCAGAGTGCTCAGGACCTAAGACTGGGGGTGAAGGTTCACCTTCCAACAGGACAACAGCCCTATCAAGACAATGCAGGAGTGGCTTTGGGACAAGATTTTGAATGTCCTTGAGCCAGAGCCCGGACTTTGACCCAATCTAACATCTCTGGAGAAACCTGAAAATAGCTGTGCATCCAAACTGACAGAGCTTGAGAGGATCTGAAGAGAAAAATGGGAGAAATCCCGAAACACACGTGTGCCAAGCTTGTAGCGTCATACCCAAGAAGACTCAAGGCTGTAATCACTGCCAAAGGTGCTTCAACAAAGTACTGAGTAAAGGGTCTGAATACTTACAGTTGAAGTCAGAAGTTTACATACACTTAGGCTAGAGTCATTAAAACTAGATTTTCAACCACTCCACAAATTTCTTGTCAACAAACTATAGTTTTGCCAAGTCGGTTAGGACATGTACTTTGCGCATGACACAAGTAATTTTTCCAACACTTGTTTACAGACAGATTATTTCACTTATAATCACAATTCCAGTGGGTCAGAAGTTTACATACACTAAGTTGACTGTGCCTTTAAACAGCTTGGAAAATTCCAGAAAATTATATCATGGCTGTAGAAGCTTCCGAAAGGCTAATTTACATCATTTGAGTCCATTGGAGGTGTACCTGTGGCTGTATTTCAAGGCCTACCTTCAAACTCAGTGCCTCTTTGCTTGACATCATGGGAAAATCTAAAGAAATTAGCCAAGACCTCAGAAAACAAATTGTAGACCTCCACAAGTCTGGTTCATCCTTGGGAGCAATTTCCAAACGCCTGAATGTACCACGTTCATCTGTAAAAACAACAGTACGCAACTATAAACACCATGGGACCACGCAGCCGTCATTCTGCTCAGGAAGGAGACGCATTCTGTTTCCTAGAGAAGAACGTACTTTGGTGCGAAAAGTGCAAATCAATAGCGAACAACAGCAAAGGACCTTGTGAAGATGCTGGAGGAAACAGGTACAAAAAGTATCTATATCCACGTTAAAACGAGTCCTATATCGACATAACCTGAAAGGCCGCTCAGCAAGGAAGAAGCCACTGCTCCAAATCCGCCATAAAAAAGCCAGACTACGGTTTGCAACTGCACATGGGGACAAAGATTGTACTTTTTGGAGAAATGTCCTCTGGTCTGATGAAACAAAAATAGAACTGTTTGGCCATAATGACCATCTTTATGTTTGGAGGAAAAAGGGGGAGGCTTGCAAGCCGAAGAACATCATCCCAACCGTGAAGCGGAAGGAAATATGTGGATATATTGAAGCAACATCTCAAGACATCAGTCAGGAAGTTAAAGCTGGGTCGCAAATGGGTCTTCCAAATGGACAATGACCCCAAGCATACTTCCAAAGTTGTGGCAAAATGTCTTAAGGACAACAGAGTCAAAGTATTGGAGTGGCCATCACAAAGCCCTGACCTCAATCCTATAGAAGATTTGTGGGCAGAACTGAAAAAGCGTGTTCGAGCAAGGAGGCCTACAAATCAAATCAAATCAAATGTATTTATATAGCCCTTCGTACATCAGCTGATATCTCAAAGTGCTGTACAGAAACCCAGCCTAAAACCCCAAACAGCAAGCAATGCAGGTGTAGAAGCACGGTGGCTAGGAAAAACTCCCTAGAAAGGCCAAAACCTAGGAAGAAACCTAGAGAGGAACCAGGCTATGTGGGGTGGCCAGTCCTCTTCTGGCTGTGCCGGGTGGAGATTATAACAGAACATGGCCAAGATGTTCAAATGTTCATAAATGACCAGCATGGTCGAATAATAATAAGGCAGAACAGTTGAAACTGGAGCAGCAGCACAGTCAGGTGGAAGTTGAAACTGGAGCAGCAGCATGGCCAGGTGGACTGGGGACAGCAAGGAGTCATCATGTCAGGTAGTCCTGGGGCATGGTTCTAGGGCTCAGGTCCTCCGAGAGAGAGAAAGAAAGAGAGAAGGAGACAAACCTACAAACCTGACTCCGTTACACCAGCTCTGTCAGGAGGAATGGGCCGAAATTCACCCAACTTATTGTGGGAATCTTGTGGAAGGCTACGCGAAACCTTTGACCCAAGTTAAACAATTTAAAGGCAATGCTACCAAATGCTAATTGAGTGTATGTAAACTTCTGACCCACTGGGAATGTGATGAAAGAAATACATGTATTTTAATTTATGTTTTCATTCCAGGCTGAAAGTCAACAAAAAAGGTCCTCAGCTGGCAGCTTCATTAAATAGTAGTCTCAACGTCAACAGTGAATAGGTGACTCTGGGATGATGGTTTTCTAGGCAGAGTTGCAATGAAAAAGCCATATCTCAGACTGGCCAATAAAAATAAAAGATTAAGATGGGCAAAAGAACACAGACACTGGACAGAAGATCTCTGCCTAGAAGGCCTCTTCACTGTTGATGTTGAGACTGGTGTTTTACGGGTACTATTTAATGAAGCTGCCAGTTGAGGACTTGTGAGGCGTCTGTTTCTCAAACATTTTGTGATTTTATATTCCCACTGTACATGACCTTCACCCTGCACCACCCTTTCTTCACCCTATACCAAACAAGGCCTCAACCTTTTGCTTACTTCATCCTAGCCTGAAAAAACATAGCTGGGGACTGGGCTGGTAATGCAGGTGCACTTGTTTTGTTAAATAAACACTTTACAATTAAGATTCCTTGCCTTAAAATAACCCTAATAGTGTTTTGATGACCCTAATATAATCCTATTATTTATTTTTACTAATCGAACCTTTATTTAACTAGGTAAGTCAGTTAAGAACTAATTCTTATTTACAATGACGGTCCGCCAAAAGGCAAAAGTCCTCCGGTGGGGACGGGACGAAACACACATCACGGCAAGAGAGACAACACAACACTACATGAAGAGAGACCTAAGACGACAACATAGCATGGCAGCAACACATGACAACACAGCCTGGTAGCAACACAACATGACAACAACATGGTAGGAGCACAAAACAGAGTACAAACATTGTTGGGCACAGACAACAGCACAAAGGGCAAGAAGGTAGAGACAACAATACATCACGCAAAGCAGCCACAACTGCCAGTAAATGTCCATGATTGAGTCTTTGAATGAAGAGATTGAGATAAAACTGTCCAGTTTGTGTGTTTGTTGCAGCTCATTCTAGTCGCTAGCTGCAGCGAACTGAAAAGAGGAGCGACCCAGGGATGTGTATGCTTTGGGGACCTTTAACAGAATGTGACTGGCAGAACGGGTGTTGTATGTGGAGGATAAGGGCTGCAGTAGATATCTCAGATAGGGGGGAGTGAGGTTTTATAAATAAGCAACAACCAGTGGGTCTTGCGATGGGTATACAGAGATGACCAGTTTACAGAGGAGTATAGAGTGCAGTGATGTGTCCTATAAGGAGCATTGGTGGCAAATCTGATGGCCAAATGGTAAAGAACATCTAGTCGCTCGAGAGCACCCTTACCTGACAATCTGTAAATTGCGTCTCCGTAATCTAGCATGGGTAGAGTGGTCATCTGAATCAGGGTTAGTTTGGCAGTTGGGGTGAAAGAGGAGCGACTACGATAGAGGAAACCAGGTCTAGATATAACTTTAGCCTTCAGCTTTGATATGTGCTGAGAGAAGGACAGTATACCATCTAGCCAAACTCCCAAGTACTTGTATGAGGTGACTACCTCAACCTCTAAACCCTCAGAGGTAGTAATCACACCGGTGGGGAGAGGGGCATTTTTCTTACCAAACCACATGATCTTTGTGTTGGAGGTGTTCAGAACAAGGTTAAGGGTAGAGAAAGCTTGTTGGACACTAAGAAAGCTTTGTTTTAGAGCATTTAAGACAAAATACAGGGAGGGGCCAGTTGAGTATAAGACTGTATCATCCGCATATAAATGGATGAGAGAGCTTCCTACTGCCTGAGCTATGTTGTTGATGTAAATTGAGAAGAGCGTGGGGCCTAGGATCGAGTCTTGGGGTACACCCTTGGTGAATGGCAGTGGCTGAGAGAGCAGATGTTCTTACTTTATACACTGCACTCTTTGAGAGAGGTAGTTAGCAAACCAGGCTATAAAAAAAACTATAACATACACTCAAAGCACGGGGTCAGGGGTACAACTGCTCCATGGCGAGTAAGAATCTACCCAACAGGACCTCAGCTAATCCAACATACACTCTATCCACAAAACGGCCGTGTGTGTGTGTGTGTGTGTGTGTGTGTGGCTTAGATTCCAGGAACATTTCAGTAGATGAGGGAACTCCCCCTCATTTTAAAAACCAATCAATGACTGACTTGAGTAATGAAAATTATGGGTCTTTACCTTTCTCCTCTCCCTCTCTGGGTTGAAGGTGCCAAACCACGACTGCATCTGAGGAAGGAGCACAAAGAACACACTGTCTGAGTCCTGTTTGGTAGACACACACACAAGTACTTCACCTGAGACTGGAGGAGAGTTAAATAAGCCTCATCTAATCCACTGTCAGTCAAGGCTGAAGCGCATCCAGGGAACGAACGAACGAACGAACGCACACGCACACGCACACACACACACACACACACACACACACACAGCTGAGGTAGACAGGGTATGCTTTAACAACCAAAACAAAACATGTACAGCTCCCACCTCTCCAAAGAGCATTACTGATCACAGCTGAGTCTACCACTAAAGGGACGGGGGAGGGGGGATAGAGAGGGAGATAGAGAGAGGGTAGAGAGAAAGAAATACAGAAGCATAGAGATAATGAAAAAAAGAGAGAACGTTGGATAGATATGGATAAAAAAAAGAAGAGACAGACACGGGTGGCCAGCCCAGACATCTCAAGAGAGGAGACTAGATTGTTCATTCTTTCTTTCTCTTCCTCCATTTCTCACTTTCATCTCGGGGGGAAGTCCAGCAACAATAGAAAGCTCAATCGGGAATCAGCTGCTCCTCAAGACACACACACACACACACACACACACTGTGTGGTTTACACAATCAAGAGCAATCTAAACAGAGGAGTCTGTGAAGAGCCTCTGTCAGCCATGGACGTGCACACACACACACACACACACACACACACACACACACACACACACACACACACACTGTGTGGTTTACACAATCAAGAGCAATCTAAACAGAGGAGTCTGTGAAGAGCCTCTGTCAGCCATGGACGTGCACACACACACACACACACACACACTGTGTGGTTTACACAATCAAGAGCAATCTAAACAGAGGAGTCTGTGAAGAGCCTCTGTCAGCCATGGACGTGCACACACACACACAAACACACACACACACTGTGTGGTTTACACAATCAAGAGCAATCTAAACAGAGGAGTCTGTGAAGAGCCTCTGTCAGCCATGGACGTACGTGCACACACACACACACTGTGTGGTTTACACAATCAAGAGCAATCTAAACAGAGGAGTCTGTGAAGAGCCTCTGTCAGCCATGGATGCGCACACACACACACACACATATGTGGTTTACACAATCAAGAGCAATCTAAACAGAGGAGTCTGTGAAGAGCCTCTGTCAGCCATGGACGTACGTGCACACACACACACACTGTGTGGTTTACACAATCAAGAGCAATCTAAACAGAGGAGTCTGTGAAGAGCCTCTGTCAGCCATGGATGCGCACACACACACACACACATATACTCTGACACACACGTACTCTTACACAGAGACAGAGAGACAGAGAGAGAGCGACAGAGAGAGAGAGAGAGAGAGAGAGAGAGAGAGAGAGAGAGAGATCGGCACACATTCATTCTGTTCAACTATTTAGCAACTCAGCGTTGCCATGGTTTCTCTGTCTGCACTACAGCTCTCGTCATTGGATGTTTGTGTGTGTGTGTGTAGTCGTGTGTTTGTGTAATTTCTACCTGTATATGTGTGTGTGTGTGCGCGCTAGGAGGTTAGAGTGAGGATGAGTGTTTATTTACACATGAGAGAGAGAGTCAGATAGCATGAAAGAATGATAGACAATGGCCACCTATCTAACCACCTTAGACAAAGGTTGCTTGTGTGTGTACGACAATGATGTTGTCTGTCATCTACCCTTGCACAGAAGCATGTGTGAGAATCTCTAATTTCGTTGAGGAATCCTCCTCATGAGAGCTAGAGGATCCCCTCCTGCACACAAATAATTCCTTAAAAGAGCTAGGTTTCCATCCAATTGACAACAGATTTTCATGTGAATATTCAAAAAGTCACATAAATAAAATAGGCAAATTTTCCCACCAGAGACGCGTTTCCATCAAATGGACTTGTTGCGGATAAAAGCCTGTGTCTGATGACGCATATAAAACTGACTTTTGTGATTAAATTCCGAACAAAAATTACAAGTTAAATGGATTTTCATTGCATTTTCAACTGTAGGTTTTGACACAAAAAATGTTGCATTTAGCGAATGTGCCCACTCTGGTATTGGCACGTACGCTCTAGCTAACAGCTCGCAGATATAGCCTACACGATGAGATTATTATGGACAAAAGACCAAGATTATTTTAAATTGAACAAAAAGTAAAGTGTTGGTTTCAGGTTTTACGAGCTGAAATAAAAGATCCCAGAAATTGTTCATACGCACAAAAAGCTTATTTCTCTCAAATCTTGTGCACAAATTTGTTCACATCCCCGTTAGTGAGTATTTCTCCTTTGCCAAGATAATCCATCCACATGAAAGATGTGGTATATCAAGAAGCTGATTAAACAGCATGATGATTACAGAGGTGCACCTTGTGCTGGGGACAATAAAAGGCCACTCTAAAATGTGTAGTTTTGTCACACAACACAGTGCCACAGATGTCTCAAGTTTTGAGGCAGCGTGCAATTGATATGCTGACTGCAGGAATGTCCACCAGAGCGGTTGCCAGAGAATTGAATGTTAATTTCTCTTCCATAAGCCACCTCCAACATCATTTTAGAGAATTTGGCAGTACGCCCAACCGGCCTCAGAACCGCAGACTGTGTGTAACAATGCCAGCCCAGGACCTCCACATCCGGGACCGCCTGAGACCAGCCACCCGGACAACTGATGAAACTGTGGGTTTGCACAACCAAAGAATTTCTGCATAAACTGTCAGAAACCGTCCCAGGGAAGATTATCTGCGTGCTCGTCGTCCTCACCAGGCTCTTGACCTGACTGCAGTTTGGCATCGTAACCGACTTCAGTCGGAAAAATCTCACCTTCGATGGCCACTGGCACGCTGGAGAACACTGAATCCAGGTTTCAACTGTACCGGGCAGATGGCAGACAGCGTGTACGGCGTCGTGTGGGTGAGCGGTTTGCTGATAAACACTGTGAACAGAGCTCCATGGTTGTGGTGGGGTTATGATATGGGAACGCATAAGCTACGGACAATGAACACAATTGCATTTTATCAATGGCAATCAATGCACAGAGATACCGTGACGAGATCCTGGGGCCCATTGTCGTGCCATTCATCCACCATCATCACTCCATGTTTCAGCATGATAATCCACGGCCCCATGTTGCAAGGATATGTACACAATTCCTGGAAGCTGAAAATGTCCCAGTTCTTCCATGGCCTGTATACTCACTCAGACATGTCACCCATTGAGCATATTTGAGATGCTCTGGATCGACATGTACGACAGCATGTTCCAGTTCCTGCCAATATCCAGCAACTTCGCACAGAAGAAGAAGAGGAGTGGGACAGCATTCCACAGGCCACAACCAACAGCTTGATCAACTCTATGCGAAGGAAATGTCGCGCTGCATGAGGTAAATTGTGGTCACACCAGATACTGACTGGTTTTCTGATCCCTACCTTTTTCTTCAAGGAATCCGTGACCAATATATCTGTATTCCCAGTCATGTGAAATCCATAGATTGGAGCCTAATGAATTTAGTTCATTTGACTGATTTACTTGTATGAACTGTAACTCAGTAAAATCTTTGAAATTGTTGCATGTTGCGTTTACATTTTCACCACCCTGTGAAGTTCATCATAACTTATTTCATCTGTAGCCTAATAAACCAGCTTGGTCCATAGACTAGACGTAACATAGTCAATGTAAATCCAGGATATTCAAATTAGTATGATATATTACGTTTGGTATGGTCACATAAGACAGGTTAGTTAAGGCAAAAACTAATGTAAGGTGGTTGGTCGGGGTGGATCGGTAGGCATATAAGTGTTTCCACCACCATTTCTCACATAATTCATTTTACCGACACAAAAAGATCCCACCTTGTCTAGCGTATCTTGTTTTGTGGACATTTGGAAAGTTTACAGACAAAGTAGCTTTTCCCATCAAGCCTGTCGTGACATTTTTATCCTTTACTTGCATGATAAGGTTGGATAGAAAACTGGTTTCTGATCAAATGATTCTGGATATGTTCTATCCTGCTTTCATAAACATCTGAATTATTAATAGTTTGAGCTCTTCCTAGTTGATTTTCCTAATTTCTCCATCGCTCTATCTTTTTATCTCTCTTCCTCCCTCCCTCGCTTTCTTTTCTTTCTCTGGTCCGCCTGACTTTCTTATCCTCTCTCTCTCTCTCTCTCTCTCTGTCTATTCCTTCTCCTCAAAGTTTTAGAAATCATTTCAAGTGAGACCGTCTGCAGCTGTGAGGAGATAAGACTTGAGCTCTTCATAAATATGATCGAAAGAGAGAGAACTAGAGAGAGACAGTGAGAGAGAGAGAGAGAGCCAGTGAGAGAGAGAGAGAGCCAGTGAGAGAGAGAGAGAGAGCCAGTGAGAGAGAGAGCCAGTGAGAGAGAGAGCGAGAGAGAGAGAGACAGTGAGAGAGAGAGAGAGAGAGAGAGAGAGAGAGAGAGAGAGACAGTGAGAGAGAGACAGTGAGAAAGAGAGAGAGAGAGACAGTGAGAGAGTGAGAGAGAGAGAGAGAGAGAGGACAGTGAGAGAGAGACAGTGAGAGAGAACTAGAGACAGCGAGAGAGAACTAGAGACAGCGAGAGAGAACTAGAGACAGCGAGAGAGAACTAGAGACAGAGAGAGAGAGAGAGACAGAGAGAGAGAGAGAGAGAGAGAGAGAGAGAGAGAGAGAGAGAGAGAGAGAGAGTGAGAGAGAGAGACCGTCAGAGAGAGAGAGCGAGAGTGAGAGAGAGCGAGAGAGTGAGAGAGAGCGAGAGAGCGAGAGAGAGACAGAGAGAGAGAACTAGTAACAGTGAGAAAGAGAGACAGTGAGAGAGAGATTGAGGCAGTGAGAGGAAGAGACAGTGAGAGACAATGAGAGAGAGAGAAACAAAAAGATAATTACTTGACACATTGGAAAGAATTAACAAAAAAACTGAGCAAACTAGAATGCTATTTGGCCCTACACAGAGAGTACACAGCGGCAGAATACCTGACCACTGTGACTGACCCAAAATTAAGGAAAGCTTTGACTATGTACAGACTCAGTGCTATTGAGAAAGGCCGCCGTAGGCAGACATGGCTCTCAAGAGAAGACAGGCTATGTGCTCACTGCCCACAAAATGAGATGGAAACTGAGTTGCACTTCCTAACCTCCTGCCCAATGTATGACCATAGAGAGACATATTTCCCTCAGATTACACAGATCCACAAAGAATTCGAAAACAAATCCAATTTTGATAAACTCCCATATCTACTGGGTGAAATTCCACAGTGTGCCATCACAGCAGCAAGATGTGTGACCTGTTGCCACGAGAAAAGGGCAACCAGTGAAGAACAAAACACCATTGTAAATACAACCCATATTTATGCTTATTTCATTTATCTTGTGTCCTTTAACCGTTTGTACATTGTTAAAACACTGTATATATATATAATATGACATTTGTAATGTCTTTATTGTTTTGAAACTTCTGTATGTGTAATGTTTACTGTTAATTTTTATTGTTTATTTCACTTTATATATTCACTTTATATATTAGCTACCTCACTTGCTATATTATCTACCTCACTTGCTTTGGCAATGTTAACACATGTTTCCCATGCCAATAAAGCCCTTGAATTGAATTGAATTGAAATAGAGAGACAGTGAGAGAGAAATAGAGAGACAGTGAGAGAAATAGAGAGACAGTGAGAGAAATAGAGCGACAGTGAGAGAGAAATAGAGCGACAGTGAGAGAGAAATAGAGCGACAGTGAGAGAGAAATAGAGCGACAGTGAGAGAGAAAGAGCGACAGTGAGAGAGAAATAGAGCGACAGTGAGAGAGAAATAGAGAGACAGTGAGAGAGAAATAGAGCGACAGTGAGAGAGAAATAGAGCGACAGTGAGAGAGAAATAGAGCGACAGTGAGAGAAATAGAGAGACAGTGAGAGAAATAGAGAGACAGTGAGAGAGCAATAGAGAGACAGTGAGAGAGAAATAGAGAGACAGTGAGAGAAATAGAGAGACAGTGAGAGAAATAGAGAGACAGTGAGAGAGAAATAGAGAGACAGTGAGAGAGCAATAGAGAGACAGTGAGAGAGCAATAGAGCGACAGTGAGAGAGCAATAGAGCGACAGTGAGAGAGAAATAGAGCGACAGTGAGAGAGAAATAGAGCGACAGTGAGAGAAATAGAGAGACAGTGAGAGAGAAATAGAGAGACAGTGAGAGAGAAATAGAGAGACAGTGAGAGAGAAATAGAGAGACAGTGAGAGAGAAATGGAGAGACAGTGAGAGAGAAATAGAGAGACAGTGAGAGAGAAATAGAGCGACAGTGAGAGAGAAATAGAGCGACAGTGAGAGAGAAATAGAGAGACAGTGAGAGAGAAATAGAGAGACAGTGAGAGAGAAATAGAGAGACAGTGAGAGAAATAGAGAGACAGTGAGAGAGCAATAGAGAGACAGTGAGAGAGAAATAGAGAGACAGTGAGAGAGAAATAGAGAGACAGTGAGAGAGAAATAGAGAGACAGTGAGAGAGAAATAGAGAGACAGTGAGAGAGAAATAGAGAGACAGTGAGAGAGAAATAGAGAGACAGTGAGAGAGAAATAGAGCGACAGTGAGAGAGCAATAGAGCGACAGTGAGAGAGAAATAGAGCGACAGTGAGAGAGAAATAGAGAGACAGTGAGAGAAATAGAGAGACAGTGAGAGAGAAATAGAGAGACAGTGAGAGAGCAATAGAGAGACAGTGAGAGAGCAATAGAGCGACAGTGAGAGAGCAATAGAGCGACAGTGAGAGAGAAATAGAGCGACAGTGAGAGAGAAATAGAGCGACAGTGAGAGAGAAAGAGAGAGACAGTGAGAGAGAAATAGAGAGACAGTGAGAGAGAAATAGAGAGACAGTGAGAGAGAAATAGAGAGACAGTGAGAGAGAAATGGAGAGACAGTGAGAGAGAAATAGAGAGACAGTGAGAGAGAAATAGAGCGACAGTGAGAGAGAAATAGAGCGACAGTGAGAGAGAAATAGAGAGACAGTGAGAGAGAAATAGAGAGACAGTGAGAGAGAAATAGAGAGACAGTGAGAGAAATAGAGAGACAGTGAGAGAGCAATAGAGAGACAGTGAGAGAGAAATAGAGCGACAGTGAGAGAGAAATAGAGAGACAGTGAGAGAAATAGAGAGACAGTGAGAGAGAAATAGAGAGACAGTGAGAGAGAAATAGAGAGACAGTGAGAGAGAAATAGAGAGACAGTGAGAGAGAAATAGAGCGACAGTGAGAGAGAAATAGAGCGACAGTGAGAGAGAAATAGAGAGACAGTGAGAGAAATAGAGAGACAGTGAGAGAGATAGAGAGACAGTGAGAGAGCAATAGAGAGACAGTGAGAGAGAAATAGAGAGACAGTGAGAGAAATAGAGAGACAGTGAGAGAGAAATAGAGAGACAGTGAGAGAGAAATAGAGAGACAGTGAGAGAGAAATAGAGAGAGTGAGAGAGAAATAGAGAGACAGTGAGAGAGAAATAGAGAGACAGTGAGAGAGCAATAGAGAGACAGTGAGAGAGAAATAGAGAGACAGTGAGAGAGAAATAGAGAGACAGTGAGAGAGAAATAGAGAGACAGTGAGAGAGAAAGAGAAACAGTGAGAGAGAAAGAGAGACAGTGAGAGAAATAGAGAGACAGTGAGAGAGAAAGCAGAATGTGATGAGATGCAGGGTGCACACCAATTCATTTATTCCCTTTATCATATCTGTGATAAATGGAAGGGAAGTCAGTCAGTCATTCAGCCTTCCTGCCTCCAACACTAACACACACACACACACACACACACACACACACAAAAGGAGCTTTGACCCACACACACACTGACCAGGGAAGTCAAATTTATGTACAGTACCAGTCAAAAGTTTGGACACACCTACTCATTCAAGGGTTTTCCTTTATTTGTACTAGTTTCTACATAGTAGAATAATAGTGAAGTCATCAAAACTATGAAAAAACACATATGGAATCATGTAGTAACCAAAAGTGTTAAACAAATCAAAATAGATTTTAGATTTTAGATTCTTCAAAGTAGCCACCTTTTGCCTTGTGTGGAGATGTGTGTAGTTTCTAAGTTGCTTGTTTAAAAACACATGTACGTGTAGCTAGTACATGTTATGGTTGACCCTGCCACCTCAGGTCAGACAGCACACTACTGCTGCCCCAGGCTGTGTCCGTGTGTTGTGTCGTCACTCAGGTCAGACAGGCTGTGTCCGTGTGTTGTGTTGTCACTCAGGTCAGACAGCACACTACTGCTACCCCAGGCTGTGTCTGTGTGTTGTGTCGTCACTCAGGTCAGACAGGCTGTGTCCGTGTGTTGTGTCGTCACTCAGGTCAGACAGCACACTATTGCTGCCCCAGGCTGTGTCCGTATGTTGTGTCGTCACTCAGGTCAGACAGCACACTACTGCTACCCCAGGCTGTGTCTGTGTGTTGTGTCGTCACTCAGGTCAGACAGGCTGTGTCCGTGTGTTGTGTCGTCACTCAGGTCAGACAGCACACTACTGCTGCCCCAGGCTGTGTCCGTGTGTTGTGTCGTCACTCAGGTCAGACAGGCTGTGTCCGTGTGTTGTGTTGTCACTCAGGTCAGACAGCACACTACTGCTGCCCCAGGCTGTGTCTGTGTGTTGTGTCGTCACTCAGGTCAGACAGCACACTACTGCTGCCCCAGGCTGTGTCCGTGTGTTGTGTCGTCACTCAGGTCAGACAGCACACTACTGCTGCCCCAGGCTGTGTCCGTGTGTTGTGTTGTCACTCAGGTCAGACAGCAAACTACTGCTGCCCCAGGCTGTGTCCGTGTGTTGTGTCGTCACTCAGGTCAGACAGGCTGTGTCCGTGTGTTGTGTCGTCACTCAGGTCAGACAGCACACTACTGCTGCCCCAGGCTGTGTCTGTGTTGTGTCGTCACTCAGGTCAGACAGCACACTACTGCTGCCCCAGGCTGTGTCCGTGTGTTGTGTCGTCACTCAGGTCAGACAGGCTGTGTCCGTGTGTTGTGTTGTCACTCAGGTCAGACAGCACACTACTGCTGCCCCAGGCTGTGTCCGTGTGTTGTGTCGTCACTCAGGTCAGACAGCACACTACTGCTGCCCCAGGCTGTGTCCGTATGTTGTGTCGTCACTCAGGTCAGACAGCACACTACTGCTACCCCAGGCTGTGTCTGTGTGTTGTGTCGTCACTCAGGTCAGACAGGCTGTGTCCGTGTGTTGTGTCGTCACTCAGGTCAGACAGCACACTACTGCTGCCCCAGGCTGTGTCCGTGTGTTGTGTCGTCACTCAGGTCAGACAGGCTGTGTCCGTGTGTTGTGTTGTCACTCAGGTCAGACAGCACACTACTGCTGCCCCAGGCTGTGTCTGTGTGTTGTGTCGTCACTCAGGTCAGACAGCACACTACTGCTGCCCCAGGCTGTGTCCGTGTGTTGTGTCGTCACTCAGGTCAGACAGCACACTACTGCTGCCCCAGGCTGTGTCCGTGTGTTGTGTTGTCACTCAGGTCAGACAGCAAACTACTGCTGCCCCAGGCTGTGTCCGTGTGTTGTGTCGTCACTCAGGTCAGACAGGCTGTGTCCGTGTGTTGTGTCGTCACTCAGGTCAGACAGCACACTACTGCTGCCCCAGGCTGTGTCTGTGTTGTGTCGTCACTCAGGTCAGACAGCACACTACTGCTGCCCCAGGCTGTGTCCGTGTGTTGTGTCGTCACTCAGGTCAGACAGGCTGTGTCCGTGTGTTGTGTTGTCACTCAGGTCAGACAGCACACTACTGCTGCCCCAGGCTGTGTCCGTGTGTTGTGTCGTCACTCAGGTCAGACAGGCTGTGTCCGTGTGTTGCGTCGTCACTCAGGTCAGACAGCACACTACTGCTGCCCCAGGCTGTGTCCGTGTGTTGTGTCGTCACTCAGGTCAGACAGCACACTACTGCTGCCCCAGGCTGTGTCCGTGTGTTGTGTCGTCACTCAGGTCAGACAGCACACTACTGCTGCCCCAGGCTGTGTCCGTGTGTTGTGTCGTCACTCAGGTCAGACAGCACACTACTGCTGCCCCAGGCTGTGTCTGTGTGTTGTGTCGTCACTCAGGTCAGACAGCACACTACTGCTGCCCCAGGCTGTGTCCGTGTGTTGTGTTGTCACTCAGGTCAGACAGGCTGTGTCCGTGTGTTGTGTCGTCACTCAGGTCAGACAGGCTGTGTCCGTGTGTTGTGTCGTCACTCAGGTCAGACAGGCTGTGTCCGTGTGTTGTGTCGTCACTCAGGTCAGACAGCACACTACTGCTGCCCCAGGCTGTGTCCGTGTGTTGTGTTGTCACTCAGGTCAGACAGGCTGTGTCCGTGTGTTGTGTCGTCACTCAGGTCAGACAGCACACTACTGCTGCCCCAGGCCAGAATCAGGAGTATGGCAGCTATGTGGAGCATGCTGGTATGTTGCCTCCAGGCTGCCCATCAACACAAAAACACTCCCAACAGGAGAGGGATAGGGGGAGGGAGCGATAGGGGGAGGGAGGGATAAACTGAGTTTCACCCCCACTGGTTCTCTGTGAGCTCTCTGACAGGCAAACACACACACACTTTCTCTCTCTCTCTCACACACACACACACACACACACACACACACACACACACACACACACACAAATTTCTCCCCTGGGATTGTTTTAAGCAGCAGTGGCAGAGTTAGTGGGAAACACTGCACACTGAGGTGAATTTCACAGAGACTGAGTGCACAACCATTAGCCACACTACATTATGACCGTGTGAACTCACGCAGACTGGCCGAACATGACATATGGGAAGGTGGGCTCACCCTCTCATTGGCTACGTAGATTATTCTGGCGTAGCAGCAGATCATGAGGAAGATGAGGGTGAAGAGTGGGACGTACCATCTGCAGGGTGGGGGGACAGAGGAAAATGCATTACACACAAGAGGGCCATGTCTTTACATGAAATCAACACACATTTAAATGTGATTCTCCCATTGACTTGAACACAAGAGTTACTTCAAGAGCATACACTAACTAAAGAGGAAGACTGACAGGTGGAATGGTAATGACCTCTCAGGCCTGGGAGCCTAGGGCCAGGAGTTTTCCCTGGTCAAATCATGTAGTCAAGATAAACTCCTGGCCCTGGTATAATCATAAAACACCAGGAGTGCAGTGAACTCTGCAGTGAACTCTGCAGTGAACTCTGCAAAGGCAGTAAAAGACAATCATCTAAAACATTTAACTCCATTTATTTTGTATAGGTATTTGTTTAGGTTAGATATCTTTCAGCCACCTCTGATTCAGCACTTGTGTAGAGAAGTAAAACAATAGCGCAATAGGTAAGTACTATGGTTTCTGTCCAGGGCACTGTGAGAGGAAGTTATCAAAACAGGAGAGAAAGACAAAGGCGGAGAAAGTGAGAGAATAGCGGGTAATGTACCGCATTCTTGAGCGATGGACGAGGTCAAGAAAGGATGACAAAAGGGACACAACTTCAGAAATGCATGGTATTTCTGTTAAGATGTGTGACAGAGAACGAGAGAGAGAAAGAACGGGTTCACAGCTTCAGAGGAGTGTCACCCGCTCAGAAAATGACCAGACAACAGGACTCAGAATGCCAGGACTCTAATCACTACCCTACTCTCAGGGCCTCAACAGTACCTTAACACATCAAAGCACTTCTGCTCATCAGAATGGAGCACATCATAATAGACAGACCATTCTAAGGCTGTCCCTGTTGCTGTACATGTAGATAGACAGACCATTTTAAGGCTGTCCCTGTTGCTGTACATGTAGATAGACAGACCATTCTAAGGCTGTCCCTGTTGCTGTACATGTAGATATATAGACCATTCTAAGGCTGTCCCTGCTGCTGTACATGTAGATAGACAGACCATTTTAAGGCTGTCCCTGTTGCTGTACATGTAGATAGACAGACCATTCTAAGGCTGTCCCTGTTGCTGTACATGTAGATAGACAGACCATTCTAAGGCTGTCCCTGCTGCTGTACATGTAGATAGACAGACCATTCTAAGGCTGTCCCTGTTGCTGTACATGTAGATAGACAGACCATTTTAAGGCTGTCCCTGTTGCTGTACATGTAGATAGACAGACCATTCTAAGGCTGTCCCTGTTGCTGTACATGTAGATAGACAGACCATTTTAAGG
>NC_088396.1:24220687-24275687 GCF_034236695.1 Oncorhynchus nerka
TGGAAAGAGAAAAGGGGAGGGAGAGGGGTTAAAAAGGGGGGAGGAGACTAACCAGGAGAGGTAAGGACGGAGAACACAGAAAGGCAAGCAACATGGACAGAAAAAAAAGCAAGATACAAAAAGAAAGGAAGGAGAAACTACAAAGAACACTAGTTGAAGCCAGCGCTTGCGCACTCACAAACATGTACACCCACACGCCATCCTGCAGCTCGAGAAGCTCTCCAGCCCTGCTCTGAAGTGAGAGGACAACTGATGAAAGCGCCATTAATTAGACACTTGTGAAAGACACACCGGCAACACCTCAGCTACAAACATGCTAGTTTTATGTCTGACCTGGAAGATACCATCTCAGGCCAGAGGAGGAAGACATCATGAAGGGAGGGATGGGCCAGAGAGCAGAGAGGGAGGGAGGGCAGGGGGAATGATAAAATCTCTCTCACACACGAGTACACACACACAAGCAGGCTGACACCCTTTCACAAACTCAGGAGAGGGGTCCAGAGGATTGTTTGTCAGTCTGAAACACTGGAGTAAAAGGCACATGAAGCAATTCTTAAGCGCTGATGTTTGAGTTCAATCAAATACACCCCCACCCCACCCCCCACAGTTATGATATTCCTTTCTGTCTGCCTCTATTCTCAAGGGTAGAGAGAGGGGGAGAGTGAGGACCTCTCTCGTTCTCTCTCTCCGTCTTTCTTTAATCTTTCATATTCGCTTGACTGAACACTGATGAAGACTAACTACTGAGTTTTGGAACAGGAGATGAAACCTCTCTCTCTTTCCTCTCAACCTCCCTTCTGTTCTCTCCTTTTTACCTGACCCCTTAATCCCTCTCTCTCTCCTCCACCCCCCTTCACCCACACTCTCTCGCGCTGAGCATCAGACGTGCGTATGTATGGTGTGTGTGTGTGTGTGTGTGTACAGTATATAGTGTGTGTGTGTGTTTGTCTGACGTGCTTCGTCCGGGCCTCTAATCTCTCGTCTCGTTTGATGTAATTAGACTTAATGAAGATTCCCAGATCCTCTAAGCAGCCCGTCCCCCAGGCGACCCACGGCGCTATGGAAACTAGGAGGGGGAGGAGGGGGCTGATAAAAGACAGAGAGACGGAGTGCTAGCACTGCTGTCTGCATTGATAGAGAAGAGTGTGTGTGTGTATGTGTGTATGGTGTGTGTGTGCGGTGTATGTGTGCGTGCGTGCGGTTAGAGAGATTGATTCCTCACTGATGCTGCGAGCGCTAGCATGATTGCCTGGCTTGATAAGTGAATGTTTGGCTATGCTAAGTGATTGGCAGGTCATATCCAGGCTTGGGGAGACGTGATCCTTCATAACATTCTGAAGAAACACAGAAATGTACAGGAAGGAACACACACACACAGGAAAAACCTCTGGCCTCCGAACATACAAACCCCTTCCCCTCTCTCTGTAGGGACCACCCCCCTCCTCTCTCTCTCCCTCCCTCCCACTCTCCCTCCAGTCTTCCCTCTATGCACTGGCTTTGATGGCTGAGAGGTTTTCACTTACATCCCAAATCTCCAAGCTACGTGGTTGCCTGTGATCCAGCTAGAGAGAGAGAGCGAGAGGGAGGGGCAGGGAGAGAGTGAGGGTGATTAAAAAGGGAGAGAGAGAGGACGAGAGAAAAAGACAGAGAATCCTGTGAATTTGGTAGGGAAAGGAGCATAGCTGTTGCTATTAATAATCTCAGACTAGAAAGAGAAAGGAGCTCTGAGACTCTGGTTCTGTCCCAGATCCTTCTTACCTCTGTTCCTTCAAGACAATCAATCTAACAATAATGGATAAGTGAAATCAAAGGCTAGTTGGGACATCTTTGCTTAAACCCATCCGGTTTCATGCTGAAACCTCAGGTCAAAAAGGAAGAGATGACTATAAACTACAGATGAATACAGAGGAGGATGTAGAACAAAACGCAAGGCAATGGAAAGGACATCAAAAATATTAACATAAATCTACATTCAAAATGCATTGTTAGCATGTCAACAAATAGACAAAACTGAGTGTGAAAGTCACCACCAGGCTCCTGCTGGGCCGTAGTATCCACTGAACAGGGGCAGGGAGGCCATCACCAGGGGCACCCCCCAGGCCATCAGGTGGTACAGTCTGGGAGAGAAGAAAGAGCAGTGATTACATACCAATGGGAAAGACCACAAACACACAGTCCAGATGGTCTCCATGCCGTGCCACAAATTAAGGGATAGAACACTCTGTGGAGAGAGAGGATACAAGAGTTGCTGATCACACGCGCACACCCACAACCCCATACACCCACAACCCCCTTTCTTCTTATTCTCCCTCATTCTTTACCATGTGCTTCACTGAACACTGACGAAGACAGACCAGCGTGTCTCGGGACAGGGGAGGAAAGCATCTCTCTCCGCCCATCTCCTAGGCATGCTCACAGGGTCTGCTGGTGGTCCTCAGGTGGTCATGAGCCTCCCTGGCAGATTGCGGTCCAGACACAGTGGCTGAAGGAGTGAGTGTTGTCGATACTTTATGGACCGTACAGTTACACGGTCGATATGTCGTCAGGACTACTATGACACGGTCAATAAGCGGTCAGTCCTACTGCAACACTCGATACACGGTCAATAAGCGGTCAGTCCTACTGCAACACTCGATACACGGTCAATAAGCGGTCAGTCCTACTGCAACACTCGATACACGGTCAATAAGCGGTCAGTCCTACTGCAACACTCGATACACGGTCAATAAGCGGTCAGTCCTACTGCAACACTCGATATACGGTCAATAAGCGGTCAGTCCTACTGCAACACTCGATCACGGTCAATAGCGGTCAGTCCTATTGCAACACTCGATACACGGTCAATAAGCGGTCAGTCCTACTGCAACACTCGATACACGGTCAATAAGCGGTCAGTCCTACTGCAACACTCGATATACGGTCAATAAGCGGTCAGTCCTACTGCAACACTCGATACACGGTCAATAAGCGGTCAGTCCTACTGCAACACTCGATATACGGTCAATAAGCGGTCAGTCCTACTGCAACACTCGATACACGGTCAATAAGCGGTCAGTCCTACTGCAACACTCAATACACGGTCAATAAGCGGTCAGTCCTACTGCAACACTCGATACACGGTCAATAAGCGGTCAGTCCTACTGCAACACTCGATACACGGTCAATAAGCGGTCAGTCCTACTGCAACACTCGATACACGGTCAATAAGCGGTCAGTCCCTGCAACACTCTACGGTCAGCGGTCAGTCCACTTCGATACGGTCAATAAGCGGTCAGTCCTACTGCAACACTCGATATACGGTCAATAAGCGGTCAGTCCTACTGCAACACTCGATACACGGTCAATAAGCGGTCAGTCCTACTGCAACACTCAATACACGGTCAATAAGCGGTCAGTCCTACTGCAACACTTGATACACGGTCAATAAGCGGTCAGTCCTACTGCAACACTCGATACACGGTCAATAAGCGGTCAGTCCTACTGCAACACTCGATACACGGTCAATAAGCGGTCAGTCCTACTGCAACACTCGATACACGGTCAATAAGCGGTCAGTCCTACTGCAACACTCGATACACGGTCAATAAGCGGTCAGTCCTACTGCAACACTCGATACACGGTCAATAAGCGGTCAGTCCTATTGCAACACTCGATACACGGTCAATACTGCTCTGGTCCACTGAATGTGACAGCTCTCATTCAGGTTACATGGCCGTCTGAAATCCCAGGGAATATGTGATCTCACTCGCTACGTTTCCATATGGCTCTGTCTCTCTCTGTCTCTCTCATATTTGATTTTACAGCCCTCTATCACCTCCTCCCCTCTCTTTAGATGAAAAGTGAAAGAGAGAGTGTATGAGTGAGAGAAAGACAGGAAGGAAGATAAAGAGTGATCGAGGAAAGGGAGGGAGGGAGAGAATGACAAGTTGTAGAGGAAGCTTAACAGAGACAGATTGGTGGGTGGTGACTGGGCTGAGGGAGAGAGAGAGAGAGAGAGAAAGAAAGAGCGAGAGAAAGAGAGAAAGAAAGAAAGAAAGAAAGAAAGAAAGAAAGAAAGAAAGAAAGAAGAGAAGCAAGACATTGAGAGAGAGAGAGAGAGAGATAAAGAAGGAGAAATAGTGAAAGGGAGAGAATGGATATATAGAGTAGATCTGGAGAGAGAGACAAATAGTGAAATCAGTTCTGCCACTCAACACAGTATCTGGATGTGTGGGGGGTCTGTCAAAGAAAATCGATTCACACACACACACACACACACACACACACACACACACACACACACACACACAAGCAGCGCTCGAAGATGGAGGTGACTAGGTCCGCAGCAAACATGGACTTAATGAAGCACAGCAGGACTGGTACGCTCCAGCTAAAACGCACACACTTATCACACACTTACTTAACATCTCTCTCTCTCTCACATATTCTCTGGAGGATCAAGCTCTTTTCAACTCTCTCCGTTTCCCTGCCTCACTTTTGTCTCATTTGGTGTCTCTCTCTGTCCTCTATTTTTAGTGCCCCCTTGTTTAAGCCATCTCTCCCACTACGAGCATAGACTTTCATCTATCTATTCTCTATTTAATTTTTTCCTTTCTCAACTTTACACACACCAATTAGGGGTATGGTGGTTGTCCGGGTGTTAAAGTGATGGGTGAGTGAATTCACTGCTCCTAAACCCAGCAGTCATAAAACTGTCTCATCACTCAGACACACACACACACACACACACACACACACACACACACACACACACACACACACACACACACACACACAGATTAAACTGTCCTCTCTTGAGTTAAACCATCATTATATGACCAGGGTTACAGTTGATCAATATGAGAAACACCTCCGTGCTTTACTAACCCTCCCCCCACACACTGCAAACATAGACGCACTCACAGGAGCATACACCCAGACAAGCACCCACATAGACGCACTCACAGGAGCATACACCCAGACAAGCACCCACACATGCATTTCGGATGCACTCAACCTCAAGGGAGTATGAGTAACAGAAACAAGAGAAAACACATTAATATGCACAAACACCAACACACACACATGCATCATCACAACACACAGCATTGATTTACGACTCCTTTTTCAATTAGTGCCTGGAGGAAAGGAGACACAACCCCCCCCACACACACACATACGTCAACAAACTTTTTCACATGGATATTGGTTGTCCATCTCTCTTGCACACACACACACACACTGTCTTTAGCTGGTGGATGTTGGTTGACCATCTCTCTTACACACACACTGTCTTTAGCTGGTGGATGTTGGTTGTCCATCTCTCTTGCACACACACACTGTCTTTAGCTGGTGGATGTTGGTTGACCATCTCTCTTACACACACACTGTCTTTAGCTGGTGGATGTTGGTAGTCTACTCACAGCTCGTAGCGGCTGGTGCTCATCTCTTTGACCAGGTTAAGGTAGAGGTTCACTGTGATCAGGCACACCCAGGCCAAGGCACTCCAGTCTGGAGGAAGGAATGGAGAGAGGGAAGAAGAAACAAGGTCCTATTGCATAATCTATAACACAGAGAGGTAGGGAGGGAGGGAGTGTCTGTGTGTGTGTGTGTGTGTGTGTGTGTGCGCGTGTGTGTGTGTTTACAGAGTTTGACAGAACAGGCTGGGACAACTGTCAGATTTATGGATTCCCAGTTTCAGTCCCCCCCACACACGCACACACACTTGGATTGTTGTAATTTTGTCTAAATGCATGTTGAGTGTTTGTGTGTATGTGTTCAGTGATGAGTGATGGTGTGCAGAAGCTTCTGTTTTGTAATCTCTCCCATTTATGATGATAGACAAAGAGGCAGACAGACACTCCAGCTCAGGCAGCATATACAGTGGGGCAAAAAAGTATTTAGTCAGCCACCAATTGTGCAAGTTCTCCCACTTAAAAAGATGAGAGGCCTGTACTTTTCATCTTAGGTACACTTCAACTATGACAGACAAAATTAGAAAATAAAATCCAGAAAATCACATTGTAGGATTTTTAATGAATTTATTTGCAAATTATGGTGGAAAATAAGTATTTGGTCAATAACAAAAGTTTATCTCAATACTTTGTTGGCAATGACAGAGGTCATTGTTTTCTGTAGGTCTTCACAAGGTTTTCACACACTGTTGCTGGTATTTTGGCCCATTCCTCCATGCAGATCTCCTCTAGAGCAGGGATGTTTTGGGGCTGTTGCTGGGCAACACGGACTTTCAACTCCCTCCAAAGATGTTCTATGGGGTTGAGATCTGGAGACTGGCTAGGCCACTCGAGGACCTTGAAATGCTTCTTACGAAGCCACTCCTTCGTTGCCCGGGCGGTGTGTTTGGGATCATTGTCATGCTGAAAGACCCAGCCACGTTTCATCTTCAATTCCCTTGCTGATGGAAGGAGGTTTTCACTCAAAATCTCACGATACATGGCCAAAATTCATTCTTTCCTTTACACGGATCAGTCGTTTATTTTTTATTGAACCTTTATTTAACTAGGCAAGTCAGTTAAGAACAAATTCTTATTTTCAATGACGGCCTAGGAACAGTGGGTTAACTGCCTGTTCAGGGGCAGAACGACAGATTTGTACCTTGTCAGCTCGGGGGTTTGAACTCCGGTTACTAGTCCAACACTAACCACTAGACTACCCTGCCAGTCGTCCCGGTCCCTTTGCAGAAAAACAGCCCCAAAGCATGATGTTTTCACCCCCATGCTTCACAGTAGGTATGGTGTTCTTTGGACGCAACTCAGCATTCTTTGTCCTCCAAACAAGACGAGTTGAGTTTTTACCAAAAAGTTATATTTTGGTTTCATCTGACCATATGACATTCTCCCAATCTTCTTCTGGATCATCCAAATGCTCTCTAGCAAACTTCAGACGGGCCTGGACATGTACTGGCTTAAGCAGGGGTCTGGCACTGCAGGATTTGAGTCCCTGACGGCGTAGTGTGTTACTGATGGTAGGCTTTGTTACTTTGGTCCCAGCTCTCTGCAGGTCATTCACTAGGTCCCCCGTGTGGTTCTGGGATTTTTGCTCACCGTTCTTGTGATCATTTTGACCCCACGGGGTGAGATCGAGGGAGATTATCAGTGGTCTTGTATGTCTTCCATTTCCTAATAATTGCTCCCACAGTTGATTTCTTCAAACCAAGCTGCTTACCTATTGCAGATTCAGTCTTCCCAGCCTGGTGCAGGTCTACAATTTTGTTTCTGGTGTCCTTTGACAGCTCTTTGGTCTTGGCCATAGTGGAGTTTGGAGTGTGACTGTCTGAGGTTGTGGACAGGTGTCTTTTATACTGATAACAAGTTCAAACAGGTGCCATTAATACAGGTAACGAGTGGAGGACAGAGGAGCCTCTTAAAGAAGAAGTTACAGGTCTGTGAGAGCCAGAAATCTTGCTTGTTTGTAGGTGACCAAATGCTAATTTTCCACCATAATTTGCAAATAAATTCATTAAAAATCCTACAATGTGATTATTTTTCCTCATTTTGTCTGTCATAGTTGAAGTGTACCTATGATGAAAATTACAGGCCTCATCTTTTTAAGTGGGAGAACTTGCACAATTGGTGGCTGACTAAATACTTTTTTGCCCCACTGTACAGTACACCTTAAATAATCACACACACCTTGGCTTAATCACACACACGTCCTGTACATCAACAATACCGTGTCTGTGTGTCATTAAGGAGGAACCTTTCTCCTATCATTAATCTCTCTCCCAGTTGCATCACTCTCTACAGGAATAGAGGGCATTAATACCTGCTGTTGCTGAGAGAGAGGGGGAACACACACTCTCTCCATCAGGGGTAGTTCTATACTTTAATGTCCTCTCTGGCCCCTTTTCTCTGTCTCCTCTTCTCCCACTGACTGTTGGCATAGCTCACTTCATGTTTACTTCACTCTCTTTTGCCGTTTTGCACTCTCCCCATATCCTCCACTTCTCTCCGTCTCTATCACTGGCCCCCATCCCTCCTCTCCCTACCTTCCTCTCTCTCCCTTCATAATGAACAGAACTGACATAGAGCCACTGACCCCGCCGCTGTAGTTCACTGCCCTTCTCCCAGTCAGCCCTGTAGGCTACGTGTGTGTTTACATGTGTGTGTGCATGCGTTTACACTTGTAAGTGTGTGCATGTGTTTACATGTGTGTGTGTGTGTGTGTGTGTGTGTGTGTGTGCATGTGTTTACACGTGTGTGTGTGTGCATGTGTTTACACGTGTGTGTGTGTGTGTGTCCCAGCCCTGCAGGCTCTGTAGCTGATAGGCCAGAGAGGACCAGTGTTTAGTGCACTGAACAGTCTGCTGTGTTTCACAGGTGACACCTGAGTGACATAAGTCCTGAGGTCCAGAGTAAGGGGAGGTTAAGCCTAAATCAGGAGAAGGTTTTCAGTGACTTAGAAGGTCATCGGAAAGGCAGATAGATCTTACTTCACATATTTTGTTAGTTTAAAAAGGACCTCCCCCTGGGAGTAAGCCCTTCTATAGCTGTGTAGCAAAGGGCAGGCGTAGGGTTTTAAATTGGGACCATCTTCATCATGATACGCACAGAAAATAATAGCAATCTATATGTTCAAAAGGATATGAGTCTCGTGTTCATATTTCACAACCTCCGCGGGCTTTTTGAGTTGCCTACGCGCGAGTCAATAGCAAAATAAATAATCTCCACTATAAAAAATAATCTAGACATTCTCTCACATTTCTTTTAGACTAACATGTAGTTTTCAACAGCAGAGATCTGTATAAACCTTGCTCTCTGTCTCTCTGACATTTGCAACATTCAAATTTGATCTACAGTTGTCCCATAATAAACAACGTGTCGGGATGAGACAGACAGGCAGGCAGCTTTTCTCAGCCAGTCGGACTTATGAATCAGCATAATTTTCATGGATAAATACAAAGCACTATCAATAGAAAACAGGTCAAACGTGACAAAGTGCAGCTAGTTTGTTGTCTTTCCAGCTTCAGTTTGAAGTGATTGTGTTAGCCGTGTTGTCGTCTAGCTCCTCTGAACAACAGTGTCCTGACGAGAGAGCACATCTTCTATGCCAGGTGGAATCACACATCATTAGCTCATTGTCATGGATGTATCCAAATACATGTAACTAGCAAACAGCTTAAACAAATGCAGCTACTTTGTTGTTATTCTGTCTGCACTGTTTGGCGTGACTGTCAGTTAGCCATAGTTGGCTAGCTAGCAAGCAAGGGATAAGAACGTTGCCAGCCAGTGTGGAAATGGAACATTTAGAACAAACGACTGAGTCACATCCATAGATACAGAACAAACAAAAAGACTGAACGACTGGGTCGCGTCTCTGGCAACCGAACCGATAGAACGAACGAATGAAATGATTGACAAATGTTCAACATTTTTTATGAACATTTGTCAATCATGTTTACATGTTGGTAACCCGTTGTATAAAAGTGATATTGCCGGGCAAACACCGGTTTTGAGGGCATTATCATTTAACAAATGTGTCTGATCAGTGATAGATTAGCAAAACTAATAGATCAGCTGTCAACACCACTTATTTGCCCAGCCAGAGATCAAATATCCAATATAGAGACGGAGATTCAGTAAAATGAAATCACATTGACTGATTATCAGACAAGCCTGAGGCTTTTGGTTGGGATATAGGCTACTATGTGAGTGAAGAACAAGATAATCCACTTGTTATTCTGGGTTACATAACATGTTCTGATCAGTGCTAATAGATGAGCAAACTAGCTAGACTAAAGATTATCATGATGAACACTCACCTCAGTATAGTTAACATTTCCCAACCTAATTGTAACCAAATATCCAAACGGAGATTCGGTGAAGAACAAATCAAATCTGACATTGATTTATCAAGACGATACACCATGCTTGTCTCAAAGCAACGAGGTGCTGAAATTATAGCTGACCAGACACCTCTACTGCTTGAAATGATTTCAAACAGTTGGATTTCTTTGGGAGTTTCAGTAAGCAACCATTTGATGAATGCATTTAATGGCATTAGCCTACTCTTTAATTTCAATCATTTTGTCATTCAGTGATATTTCCACAGTAATTATTTATTGATCCATTCAGTTGTGGTTAAGAAAATGTGCAGGCTTGGCGAAGTGACATGCCTCGCAAAGTTTAGAACTGCCACAAGGATGGTAACAGTAACAGCCTACTAACGGGCACTTCCTAGCAACCATCATTATCAAGCATCAAATCTCATGAACGCGCATCTTCTTTTTGGTTGGTGGACCAGGTGTAAATTCTGATCCAGAAGTCGGACGTAGCTACGACTAGTCTTCTTTTTGGTTGGTGGACCAGGTGTAAATTCTGATCCAGAAGTCGGACTTAGCTACGACTAGTCTTCTTTTTGGTTGGTGGACAAGGTGTAAATTCTGATCCAGAAGTCGGACTTAGCTACGACTAGTCTTCTTTTTGGTTGGTGGACCAGGTGTAAATTCTGATCCAGAAGTCGGACGTAGCTACGACTAGTCTTCTTTTTGGTTGGTGGACCAGGTGTAAATTCTGATCCAGAAGTCGGAAGTAGCTACACCCAACCTAGCATTTAAGGCCAGCTTTTTTACAGCCACTTGGTGAAACCAGCTCCAGTATCTTAGAAAGTCATCAGTAAGTTAGACTTGATTAGTAATTTTGGACTAGGTTGAGAGAGTCAGAAATTGATGGTAAAGAAAGCTTGGTAAGAAGCAGTATATTGGGAGGTCAGTCAACATCAAGAGTCAGAAGGTGATGTGAGCTGTAGGGAAGGCATTTGTAAGGGATATGTATGGACAGGTGAGGGGTAATGTATGTGAGGGATCAAGGGGAATCTTACCAAAATAAGTGAGCCACCAGGCCTGGAAGTTACACAGACTCCCCTCTGGATGGGTATCACCCTGAGGAAGGAGAGAGAGGAGACAAGAAAACAGGGGAGAGGTCACTCTGTAGCTCTCGGTGTGCATGTGCTTATGGGAACGTGTGTGTGTGTGTGTGTGGTGACAGTGACTCACGATGACATATGCTACACTGTCAAAGAAGGCCGCAACTGTCAGACTGCAAATCATCTTCTGTAGAGAGACAGGGATAGTACAAAGAGAGATAAATGGAGAGAGGAAAGGAGAGAGATAAAGTGAGAGAGGCCAGATGGTCCACTTATCCTGTGGTCTGGGGTTGTCTTGGGGATCGATCCCCAGGTCCAGGCCGTCCCACACTAATCTCATTACTCACAGCACGCACGCACAGACACAACCACATACATTTATACACACACACCAGGGTTTATGTTAGGTCAATGTGGTCGGACATTTGACAGAAAACATTTGAATTTACTGGACATTTGAGACATCTGACCCATATGCATGAGGTGCATAACCTGATTAGGGTGTCCACCCATGGTGCTCAGAATGACAGAAATCACATTTAGATTATAGTCATTCATATTAACAGAACATGCAAGTCGAGGATGCAACGATATGCAGTCCTTCTTACTGAATTCAGATGTGCACTTTGAAGATGTTAGAATAACTGTCCACATTTACTCTTTCTCAGACAACAAGACCAGTAACCAAAAGTAACATCACCAGCCTGTTAATCTACTATCCCCAGAGGAGAAAGGTTTACATATTCTATTGGTCAGCTTGTCGAGAAAGAAATAGCCTATTCAAACAGACTATGGGACAATAAAAAGCAATGAGCCTGTGCAATAGATCAGAATGTTTTGCTTCAAATGTTGATAAAGTATTATTTCTTCACATCATAAGCGATGCGCACAAGGCAGTACTCTACGTGCGAATGTTCATTCCATAATGCAATTAGCTGGAAAACACTGTTGTCTAAAGAGCACCGCACATGCGAGTTGTTTTATGTAACAGAGATGAAAATATCCGTTAGAAATGTAGAATGAGAGGAGATCTAACAGGCAACTTTGAAGCAACGTAAGACATGCCTCATACAATGTTCAGGTTTCAAACAATTAAGTATATGTTTTCAAAATGCATAGTCTACTGCCTCCAGCTGACTGCAAGGTGGTGTGTCACGAACTGATGAAGCTTGCCTTCCGTTGCCATTTGAGATGCTGACACAGCAGCTCTCATGCTGTCTGACAGATTTTCCGCTCAAAGGCTCTGTATCTGTACGCTGTATTCGTGTGATAAATAAGACACATAACGAATATACTGTGACACACGCGCTAATTTAATTCCAATAAATTATGCAAATGAATCTATAGACCGATAAGTATGACCAGTCAAATGTATTTACATCTACAGGTATTTCCATCAATGAATAGGCTAAAAAGCATTATTCGCAATGAGATGTTTTTTCTACTTCTCACAAACAAGTGGCCGGTGCAAATGTTATTTATCAGCGTTTCAATTTTTTATGGGCCAAAAGCTGGCCCACTGGTTAACGGAAACCCTGGCACATACATAGGGCTGTTGCGGTGACCGTATTACCGCCACACCGGTCGTTACGAGTCATGAAGGCAGTCAACTTCCAAATGACAGCTTAGTCACGGTAATTATGCTTCTCCAAGCACTGATGCTGCTGCTGGTCAGTAGTGTAAAAATGTGCGCTGAAAGTCGGGAAGCAAGTTCAGGAAGTAGTTGTTTTAATAAATAAACGCAACATAATTCAAAACAAGAAACACGAACAATGCACAAACATAAAAGTGAAACAATAACACCTGGGGAAGGAATCAACATGTACAGTTGAAGTCGGAGGTTTACATACACCTTATCCAAATACATTTAAACTCAGTTTTGTCACAATTCCTGACATTTAATCCTAGTCAAAATGCCCTGTCTTAAGTCAGTTAGGATCACCACTTTATTTTAAGAATGTGAAATGTCAGAATAATAGCAGATAGAATTATTTATTTCAGCTTTTATTTCTTTCATCACATTCCCCCAGTGGGTCAGAAGTTGACATACACTCAATTAGTATTTGGTAGCAATGCCTTTAAATTGTTTAACTTGGGTCAAACGTTTCAGGTAGCTGGGAGTTGGGTGAGTTGGCTTTTGTTGGTAGTCTGGCTTTTTAATGGATGTTTTGGAGCAGTGGCTTCTTCCTTGCTGAGCGGCCTATCAGGTTGTCGATATAGGACTCGTTTTACTGTGGATGTAGATACTTTTGTACCCGTTTCCTCCAGCATCTTCATAAGGTCCTTTGCTGTTGTTCTGGGATTGATTTGCACTTTTCGCACCAAAGTACGTTCATTTCTAGGAAACAGAACGTGTCTCCTTCCTGAGTGGTATGATGGCTGCGTGGTCCCATGGTGTTTATAGTTGCGTACTATTGTTTGTACAGATGAACTTGGTACGATCAGGAGTTTGGAAATTGCTCCAAAGGATGAACCAGACTTGTGGAAGTCTACAATTATTTTTTCTGAGGTCTTGGCTGATTTCTTTTTATTTTCCCATGATGTCAAGCAAAGAGGCACTGAGTTTGAAGGTTGGCCTTGAAATACATCCACAGGTACACCTCCAATTGACTCAAATTATGTCAATTAGCCTATCAGAAGCTTCTAAAGCCATGACATAATTTTCTGGAATTTTCCAAGCTGTTTAAAGGCACAGTCAACTTTGTGAATGTAAACTTCTGACCCACTGAAATTGTGATACAGTGAATAAGTGAAATAATATGTCTGTAAACAATTGTTGGAAAAATTACTTAGGACATCTACTTTGTGCATGACACAACAGACTTTCCAAAACTATAGTTTGTTAACAAGAAATTTGTGGAGTGGTTGAAAAATGAGTTTTAAAGACTCCAACCTAAGTGTACGTAAACTTCCGACATCAACTGTATAGGGAAGGTAATCAGGGAAGTGATGGAGTCCAGGTGAGACTGATGACGCACAGGTCCACGTAACGATGGTGACAGGTGCGCTCCAAAATGAGCAGCCTGGTGACCTAGAGGCCGGAGAGGGAGCACACGTGACAATTAATAGCCTAACAAACTTGCCTGCCTGGTACTAAGCACTCTATTGTCACTCTCATCACTCTGACATCAATGCAAATGTAATCGAAAATCTAACCAAACACTTCATGAGAGCCCATGAGCTCATGTTGAGCAACATTTCTATAGGCTATGTAATTGCATGAGAAAACAGAGTGATGGCCGCTAATAAAAAGAGGAGCATCTTTCCATAGGCTTGGCCTACTATATTTATTTCTCAACTTTCCTAATATTAAGCACGTCCCGTATTTGCTATTTAAGTGCATAGTATTTTTTCCCGTTGCCTCTGCTTCATTACAGGTGCATGATAATGGTCCAACGCAGCACTTAGGGCCACAAAAGGCATGTATGGTTTTAGGGCGCATTACGGCCACAAAGGGCATGTATGGTTTTAGGGCGCATTACGGCCACAAAGGGCATGTATGGTTTTAGGGCGCATTACGGCCACAAAGGAGATGTATGGTTTTAGGGCACATTACGGCCACAAAGGGGATGTATGGTTTTAGGGTGCATTACGGCCACAAAGGGGATGTAATGGTTTTAGGGCGCATTACGGCCACAAAGGGGATGTAATGGTTTTAGGGCGCATTACGGCCACAAAGGGGATGTATGGTTTTAGGGCGCATTACGGCCACAAAGGGGATGTAATGGTTTTAGGGCGCATTACGGCCACAAAGGGGATGTAATGGTTTTAGGGAGCATTACGGCCACAAAGGGGATGTATGGTTTTAGGGCGCATTACGGCCACAAAGGGGATGTAATGGTTTTAGGGCGCATTACGGCCACAAAGGGCATGTATGGTTTTAGGGCGCATTACGGCCACAAAGGGGATGTATGGTTTTAGGGCACATTACGGCCACAAAGGGGATGTATGGTTTTTAGGGCGCATTACGGCCACAAAGGGGATGTATGGTTTTAGGGCGCATTACGGCCACAAAGGGGATGTATGGTTTTTAGGGCGCATTACGGCCACAAAGGGGATGTATGGTTTTAGGGCGCATTACGGCCACAAGGGGGATGTATGGTTTTAGGGCGCATTACGACCACAAAGGGGATGTATGGTTTTAGGGCACATTACGGCCACAAAAGGCATGTATGGTTTTAGGGCCAAAGGGGATGCCACCGTGAAATTCAAGGCATTATCAACTGCTTGTCAAATTGTGAATGAGAGACTGATGAAGTGTGTTCAGCCTGCGCAATAAAACAAAGCAGAGTACATGCCTTCCAAGTGACTTTTTTGCAGCCTTACAATATATTAAAAATCAAAACATATAGCCCATGTTTGTAGAACAACTAAAGTTAAATGAATAACTCTAAATGAAGCATCTAGGAGGACCAGTTTCTTTGTTAACCACTCAACACGTTGTGCACGCCCTCAAATCGTTTGGAGAAAATATTTATATTTTATTCAGCTTTGTTCAATTGTATTCTTCATACTATAAAATACAAAATAATGCCACGGAATTATAAGTAAATATTGTCTGCTAAATTAACTAGTGTAGCCCACAGCCATTTGGCATAGCCAGATCAGGACAACTCAGTATGCTATTCTGTTCTTCTGAAATGGACTACATTTTCTTCGTATCATGCTGCTTTAGACCTGTCTAAAATAAATCATGGATTTATTGTGATGGTGTAGACTATATGACATGGACTTATTAGACTTGGCTTGTAGGAAGCCAGGAGATGCCAAATGTGTTATGTTAATTAACGGTCAATTACCATCAGACCGACAGTTATTTGCTTGACAATCACCGGCTGACGAAAATGTTGTGACCGCCACAGCCCTACACCCACTGCTCATAGCCTCTCACACAGTCTGACTGGTTCCTTTAATAAACTCTGAGAGACTTGACAAAATGACAAAGTGTAAAACAACTTTCTGTTCTGGTGTGAGAGAGGGAGAGGAAGTGGGGGTAGAGGAGTAAGGTACAGGTCAAGGGTAATAGAATCGGTCAGTGTCATAGTGTCATAGACAAAGCTGTCCCAGTCGGAGGTCCTGAGTGCTCTGGAGCAGGATCCAGACGTGACACTTGGCATTCGGGTCAAAAAGTTCAATCTTGGTTTCATCAAACCAGAGAATTTTGTTTTTCATGGTCGGAGAGTCCTTTAGGTGCCTTTTGGAAAACTCCAAGCGAGCTGTCATGTGCCTTTTACTGAGGAGTGGCTTCTGTCTGGTCACTCTACAATAAAGGCATTTACATTACATTTACATTTAAGTCATTTAGCAGACGCTCTTATCCAGAGCGACTTACAAATTGGTGCATTCACCTTATGACATCCAGTGGAGCAGCCACTTTACAATAGTGCATCTAAATCTTTTAAGGGGGGGGGGTGAGAAGGATTACTTTATCCTATCCTAGGTATTCCTTAAAGAGGTGGGGTTTCAGGTGTCTCCGGAAGGTGGTGATTGACTCCGCTGTCCTGGCGTCGTGAGGGAGTTTGTTCCACCATTGGGGGGCCAGAGCAGCGAACAGTTTTGACTGGGCTGAGCGGGAACTGTACTTCCTCAGTGGTAGGGAGGCGAGCAGGCCAGAGGTGGATGAACGCAGTGCCCTTGTTTGGGTGTAGGGCCTGATCAGAGCCAGGCCTGATTGGGGGAGTGCTGCAGAGGTGGTTGTCCTTCTGGAAGGTTCTCTCATCTCCACAGAGAAACTCCAGAGCTCTGTCAGAGTGACCATCGGGTTCTTAGTCACCTCCCAGACAAAGGCCCTTCTCACCCGATTGCTCATTTTGAGGGATGTCCTTGTCCCATTGCGCTGTAGCGACTCCTTGCGTCCGGGCGCATGCACGCTGACTTCAGTCACCAGCTGTACAGTGTTTCCTCCAACACATTGGTGTGGCTGGCTTCCGGTTTAAGCGAGCTGTCTGTCAAGAAGCAGTGTAGCTTGGCGGGGTCGTGTTTTGGAGGACGCATGGCTTTCGAGCGTTGCATGCACTGTCAACTGTGGGACCTTATAGAGACAGGTGTGTGCCTATCCAGATCCTGTCCAATCAATTGATTACCACAGGTGGACTCCAATCAAGTTGCAGAAACATCTCAAGTATGATCAATGCAAACAGGATGCACCTGAGCTCAATTTTAGTCTCATAGCAAAGGGTCTGAATATTTATGTAAATAAGGTCTGTTTTTTATTTAATACATTTGCAAACATTTCTAAAAACCTGTTTTCGCTTTGTGATTATGGGGTATTGTGTGTAGATGAATTAAATAAACCATATCATCATCAATTTTAGAAGAACGTAATTTTAGAATACATAACAAAAATGTGGGAAAGTCAAGGGGTCTGAATACTTTGCGAATGCACCGTATGCCCGCACGTGCACAAATACACTAAGACCCCCACACCCCCATACATACAAACAACATTATCTCTTGAAATTGAAAGAGAGAAAGGTCATGTTAGTTTAAACATTGCTGAAATGTGGCCTTAAGGCATCTACACATCTACAGCCACCTAAATAGCGATGAGTTGTTTCTTCATGACTCAGACTAACTAGCCGTGGCCCATTCTTCATGTTGAATTGGGACCAACTATGTGTAAATATGTCCAGTGGCAAACAACTGAGACTACACACCGGGAAGATTCTTAGAACAACTGCCCATACACCGTTGAGTTGGCTGTAGTTGGATGAACGAGTACAGTAGGAGCCTTAAAACTATTAGGTGCAGATTCACAGGTGTAGAACGACTTTTCACTTTAATTGGACAGGGAAAAACACAAGCATTTAATCACTTTCAGATACAGACCATGAGCCATAATTGATACATTTGTACATTTCAATGACGCTGTAATTTGTCATGAGTAGCCTAATCAAACAGACTTGCTATGGCACAGAAGTAAGCATTCTGATGCACTTCAAAGCACACACAGACAGAAACACACACACAAATTACCTGGGCCAAGGAGTGATACCGGCGGAGAAGCCAGATTACAAACAGCATGAAAAAGCTGAGGAGAGAGTAATGAGACAATTGTTCATATGACACATTCCCACATAGCTCTGTATTCTTTCAATATTCCTGTTTAGTTTTGGCTTCCTATATAACTCAGTAAGGCTGGGTATAGCTTTACCTATGATATATATTGAAATGAAAGAGCAGTGCACTTCCTGCCGATCTACATCAATGATGTATACTGAACAAAAATATAAATGTAAAGTGTTGGTCCCATGTTTCATGATCTGAAATAAAAAGATCCCAGAATGTTTCCATACGCACAAAAGCTTATAGCGCTCAAATTCTGTGCACAAATTTGTTTACATCCCTGTTAGTGAGCACTTCTCCTTTGTTAAAATAATCAATCCACCTGACAGGTGTGGCTAATCAAGAAGCACATTAAACAGCATGATCATTACACAAGTGCACCTTGTGCCGGGGACAATAAAAGGCCACTCTAAAATGTGCAGTTTTGTCACAACACAACGCCACAGATGTCTCAAGTTTTGAGGCAGCGTGCAATTAGCATGCTGACTGCAGGAATGTCCAAAGCTATTGCCAGATGATTTCTCTTCCATAAGCCGCCTCCAACGTTTTTTGTTGTTGAGAATTTGGCAGTACGCTCAACCGGCCTCACAACCGCAGACCACGTCTAACCATGCCAGCCCAGGACCTCCACATCCGGCTTCTTCACCTGTGGGATTGCCTTACACCAACCACCCGGACAGCTGATGAAACTGTGGGTTTGCACAACTGAAGATTTTCTGCACAAACTGTCAGAAACTGTCTCAGGGAAGCTCATCTGTGTGCTGGTCGTCCTCACCAGGGGATTGACCTGACTGCAGTTCTGCATCCTAACCGACTTCAGTGGGCAAATGCTCACCTTCGATGGACACTGGTACACTGGAGAAGTGCGCTCTTCATGGATGAATCTACGATTTCAACTGTACCGGTCAGATGGCAGACAGCGTGTATGATGTCGTGTGGGTGAGCGGTTTGCGGTTATGGTATGGGCATGCATAAGGTACGGACAAAGACCACAATTGCATTTTATTGATACAGTGACGAGATCCTGAGGCCCATTGTTGTGCCATTTATCCGCCGCCATCACCTCATGTTACAGCATGATAACGCACGGCCCCATGTCTCAAGGATCTGTACACAATTCCTGGAAGCTGAAAATGTCCCAGTTCTTCCATGGCCTATATACTCACTCAGACATGTCACCCACTGAGCATGTTCTGGATGCTCTTGATCTCCGCGCACCACAGCGTGTTCCAGTGGGAGAACATTCCACAGGCCACAATCAACATCCTGATCACCTCTATGTGAAGGAAATGTGTCGTGCTGCACGAAGCAAATGGTGGTCCCACCAGATACAGACTGGTTTTCTGATCCACGCCCCTACCTTTTATCTGTGACCAACAGATGCAGATCTGTATTCCCAGTCATGTGAAATCCATCGATTAAGGCCTAATGACTTTATTTCAATTGACTGATTTCCTTTTATATGAACTGTAACTCAGTAAAGTCTTTGAAATTGTTGCATGTTGCGTTTATATTTTTGTTCAGTATATAAACCCTGGATGCCTGACCAGGGCCACTATATTAAAGCCATTGCAAAGCCATTTTGGTACTCCTCGTCCATTGTAAAAGATTTTGGAAGCTATAGAAACGCATTTATTAATGGCTACATTTGTTTGCCACATTTATTATATTACAGAGATCATGACGCATACTTTTAAAGTATATTATCTGAGCTAAACTTTCAAATAAAATAAAAACATGAAATACATTTCTTATCTTACTTTTTTGTTGTTGTTGACAATACTAATGTTACTGTCCTCACTACAAAAACAATATGAAATACATGTAATTTCATCCTTGAAACATTTAACTGAAATACTGTAGAATTCCATTCATTCCTATGGAGGACTGCTCCAGCCAATATGGCTGACAGGTATCTTCAAAGCCTCTCAATGGCCAATATATCGCATCCGCAATACATAGCGTCCGCAATACATAGCGTCCGCAATACATAGCGTCCGCAATCCAAGGTTTATACATATCCTTCATCTACATGGATTATTTTCCAGTGCAATAATCTGCTACCCTTGACCCCTAATCCTAACCCAGCCACCAACTAAAGATTCCACTCTTCCCTGCTTCATCACGTCATAAGTGAATAGCAGAATTAAGGCCAGACAAATCTTTTAACAAAGGGTTCTTTAATCCTGGTCCTGAAAAACCACAGGGTGTCCAGGCTTTTGCTTTAACCCAGCACTAACACACCTAATTCCGCTAATCAAAGGCTTGAAGATATGACAATGATTTAATTGAATCAGGTGTGTGAGTACTAGGGTTGGGCGGCATCCAGATTTTCCTACCTCATACCGTTTCTGTACCATACTGGGGTATACGGTATTACTGGAAGTGCACACAAGGGGCAGTATTTCAAATTATATTTTTTAAAAAATACACAACAGGAATCTTGTTCCAGGAGGGGACTGAATGTCTCTGTTGTAAGCAAGAAGCTTGATCTTGACATCTAGCGAGCAAGATATCGAACCAAATACATAGCTGGAGCCCTGATCTGGATATAATATATTTGACACCTCTTAGATGTGTTATAGTTATACTTAACTTAGAGTTAGTTATAAGCAGTGGCGTATCACTCACCTCTGCGAGGCGGGAGTGCCCACAACCCCACCGGTACTGAAAACACACCATTGGTATTTTGAAATAACCTGGTATATGGTATAAACGGTATATCGCCCAAGCCTAGTGAGTACTGGGATGGAACTGAGGCCTACAAACAATGTAGGTCCCCCAGGATTGAAGAACGCTACTTTGAAACAAAGCTAAGAGATGTCAATCGGTTTATTATCTTAATTAAAATCTCTTTGATTAATTTTGGGTAATAATGTAAAAGGTGGTTGAACTAATACTCACCATCCTATCAGTGAGAAGGTGCCTGTGGCTCGCTTCACTGTGAGAATCACCACCTGTGGAGGGGAACACAACATTTGGTATGGCTTTATTTTACCATCCTGTTTCAGGTGGGATTTTTTTAACCTGGTGTTTACTACAATTAGCCTGTGTGTTAATAGGAAGTCAAAAAACTAAGGCAAATCAGTGGGTGCAGTTCCTCTTTAACAGAAAATAACATTCTGGTGTAAAAACCATGGAAATTAAAAACTAAAAACAATGTTTTAAGTGAGAAGTAGGCGTTGGTCTGAAGCTGAAAAAGAAAGCAAATTCACATGAGCACCACAATGTCTATTCCACCAATGCTCTACCAAGAATTTCCAGCACACGGCTTTGACCTACTACAATAGCTTTGTTGATATATTTTACTTCAAACTATGTGTAGGCAGGTTGTTAAGCATTCAAAACCTTTTCAAACAGCCTAATTCATACTCTTCAGAGGGATAATGACTTCTATTAAAAATATGTATATCATTTGGCTGTATTATTTTTAGATTTAGGCTTATTGTAAATGTGTATTATTGCCGCATCACCATCTTTAGTGCAAAAAGAAGTACAATTACAAACAGAACTTTAAAAGATACACTATGCATACGCCTTTTCCTGGTTGCTAAAATTCAAATAGTTTGCCAAATTTCAGTTTGTGACAAACAATTAAGTATAGTGTAGAGCAGTGGTTCCCAAACTTTTTATAGTCCCATTCCCCTTCAAACATTCAACCTCCAGCTGTGAGTTTGTCACAACACAGCTCGTGGGAAGTGACAAAGAGCTCTTATAGGACCAGGGCACAAATAATAATATAACAATAAATCAATAATTTTGCTCTTTATTTAGCCATCTTATGTGTAAAACTTTATTTGGTCATAAAAAATTGTGAATAACTCACCACAGGTTAATGAGAAAGATGTGCTTGAAAGGATACATGTAACTCTGCAATGTTGGGTGTTATTGGAGAGTCTCAGTCTTAAATCATTTTCCACACACTGTATTTAGTTTTCATGCTAGTGAGGGCCGAGAATCCACTCTCACATAGGTACGTGGTTGCAAAAGGCATCAGTGTCCTAAAAGCGCAATTTGCCAAGACAGAATACTCTGAGCGTTAGCACTATCCAGAAATCTGGCAGTGGCTTCTGATTAAATTCGTTTTGGGAAAGTACCTGTGTAATTGCACACCCAACTCACCCAGAAGCTTTGCTATATCACATTTGACATTGTCCATAAGCTTGAGTTCATTTGCACACAAAAAATCATACAATGATGGAAAGACCTGTGTGTTGTCCTTGATAATGCAGACAGAGAAGAGCTCCAACTTCTTAACCACAGCCTCAATTTTGTCCCGTACATTGAATATAGTTGTAGAGAGTCCCTGTAATCCTAGACTCAGATCATTCAGGCGAGAAAAAACATCACCCAGACAGGCCAGTCGTGTGAGAAACTCGTCATCATGCAAGCGGTCAGACAAGTGAAAAATATGGTCAGTAAAGAAAACGTTAAGCTCGTCTCTCAATTTAAAAAAACACATCAATACTTGGCCCCTTGATAACCAGCGCACTTCTGATTGTTGTAAAAGCGTTACATGGTTGCTGCCCCATATCATCGCGTAGTGCAGAAAACACACAAGAGTTCAGGGGCCTTGCTTTAACATAGTTAACCATTTTCAATGTAGTGTCCAAAACGTATTTCAAGCGGTCAGGCATTCCCTTGGCAGCAAGAGCCTCTCGGTGGATGCTGCAGCGTACCCAAGTGGCATCGGAAAACAACTGCTTGCACGTGCGTTACCACTCCACTATGTCTTCCTGTCATGGATTTTGCACCATCAGTACAGATACCAACACATCCATTTGATGTCACAAAGCTGTCCAGTACATTAAAAATATCCTCTCCTGTTGTCCTGGTTTCCAGTGGTTTGCAGAAGAGGATGTCTTCCTTAAATCGACCCCCCAAAAATGTTACTGACATATACCAGAGGCTGTGCCAGGCCCGCCAAGTCTGTTGACTCATCCAGCTGTAACGCATATAATTCATTGCCTTGTATGCGAAGCAGTAATTGCTTCAAAACATCTCCTGACATGTCACTGAATGTGTCGTGAAACAGTGTTGTTTGACGAAGGCATTGTCTGTATCGTTTTTTGGCCCTTTTCCCCCAGCATTGTCCCAGCCATATTCGCGGTAGCAGGAAGAATTAAGTCCTCCACAATAGTATGGGGCTTGCCTGTCCTAGCCACTCGGCAGCTCAACATAAGACGCTTCTAGACCCTGTTGCTTTTATACATGTCTTACTACTCGAAAGTCATCTTAATTCTCGCTCAAAAAACTCCTGTGGCTTGTAGTCCCTGTCTGTTGTCGGTGCTTTCCCTGGTAAGGGGGCAGTAGCTCTTCGGCTGCATCAGATTCACAACTGTTCGTGTCCATGCTAGCTGGGCTCACAACAAATTTAGAATTACTGATGCTAGCACTGGATGTGCTCGTGGAAGCAGAACAACTTGTGTCGTCGACAGGTGCAGTACTGCTGGTAGTAGCAGTACTACCAGTATAACTGGTATGTGTCTCGATGGACACAGGCCTTACTTTTTTTAACCATTTATCAATTTTCGAGCAAATGGAATGAGCAGCAGCTGCGTTTGGCTACATACGGACCGTTAATGGAATTCCCGCAAGGCATTAACGGTTAATGTGATTGGATGTTAAACACTAGAGTAAAAAACCTCACCCAAATGTATAGCCCCGTTGGAAAATATAAATAAAATATAAATAAATATAAATAAACTGTTTGAAAATGTGAAGAAAAAAATACAAATGACTATATAGATCGTTTTTTTATTTAGCGTACCCTCGACTGCATACCTCAGTTTGGGAATACCTGGTGTAGAGAATAATCTAAACCCCTGTGAAATATATTTTCCATAACCAAAAATATTGTATTTTCAGCTGTTTAAAGCTGGTGTACAAAACTGAAAGTAAAAGACAGACACAAAAAATGAATGTTGGAAACACAAGTGGTTCTGAGCTTATGCCAATATTACACAGGTAAGCTAACAGTTACATACATAAGGAATGAAGACGGGCTCTATCTAAGCTACTGTGTCCTGTTGTTTTGCTGGGCACCTACTGACCAATGTTATTATGATTATTTTTCAATGACATGTATTGCTAAAATAAAGGTTTAAGGAAATACATGCATGCACCACATTACTACAAGACAAAACAACTCAGCCAAGCCTGATGGACTTGTAAGTATAGAAGCAAAGTTTGCTTTCATTTTTTTTATTTTATTAAAAACATGAAAAGGTTGCGTAATGGGATAATGTCTTACTGTGGTGTGTGAAAAATCCAATAATTTACCTTGTATACTGTACAAATCACATTATTGTGGAAGCACCTCCTCTAAGGGCATGAATTAGGCTGTTTGAAAATGTTTTGAATGCTAAGCAACCTGCCTACACATAGTTTGAAGTACAATACCAACATAGCTATTGTAGTAGGTCAACGCTGTGTGCTGGAAATTCTTGGTAGGGTGTTGGTGGAATAGGCATTGTGGTGCTCATGTGAATTTCCTTTCTTTTTAATAATAACTGAAATATCGCATTTACATAAGTATTCAGACAATTTACTCAGTACTTTGTTGAAGCACCTTTGACAGTGATTACAGCCTCAAGTCTTCTTGGATATGACACTACAACCTTGGCACACCTGTATTTGGGGAGTTTCTCCCATTCTTTTCTGCAGATCCTCTCAAGCTCTGTCAGGTTGGATGGGGAGCGTCGCTGAACAGCTATTTTCAGGTCTCTCCAGAGATGTTTCATCGCGTTCTGGGCTCTAGCTGGGCCACTCAAGGACATTCAGAGACCTGCCCCGAAGCCACTCCTGCGTTTCATTGGCTGTGTGCTTAGGGTCATTCCCCTGTTGGAATGTCAACCTTCGCCCCAGTCTGAGGTCCTGATCGCTCTGGAGCAGGTTTTCCTCAAGGATCTCTCTGTACTGTTGCTCCATTTATCTTTCCCTCGATCCTGACTAGTCTCACAGTCGCAGGATTCACAAGATTCTCTGGTCTGATGAAACCAAAGATTGAGATCTTTGGCCAGAATGCCAAATGCCACGTCTGGCGGAAACCTGGCACCATCCCTACGGTGAAGCATGGTGGTGGCAGCGTCATGCTTGGGGATGTTTTTCAGCGGCATCCTTTAGGTGCCTTTTGGCAAACTCCAAGCGGGCTGTTATGTGCCTTTTACTGAGGACTGGCTTCCATCTGGCCACTCTACCATAGACTCCTGAGTGATGGAGTGCTGTAAAGATGGTTGTCCTTCTGGGAGGTTCTCCCATCTCCCCAAGGAACTCTGGAGCTCTGTCAGAGTGACCATTGGGTTCTTGGTCACCCTCCCTGACCAAGACCCTTCTCGCCTGATTGCTCAGTTCGGCCAGCTCTAGGAAGAGTTTTGGTGGTTCCAAACTTCTTCAATTTAAGAATGATGGAGGCCACTGTGTTCTTGGGGACCATCAATGCTGCATAAATGTTTTGGTTCCCTTCCCCAGATCTGTGCTTCGACACAATCCGGTCTCGGAGCTCTACGGATAATTCTGACATGCACTATCAACTGTGAGACCTTATATAGACAGGTGTGTGCCTTTCCAAATCATGTCCAATCAATTGAATTTACCACAGGTGGACTCCAATCAAGTTGTAGAAACATCTCAAGTATGATCAATGGAAACAGGATGCACCTGAACTCAATTTGAGACTCATATCAAAGGGTCTGAATAATTATGTAAATAAGGTCGGTTTTTATTTTTTAACACATTTGCAAAAATGTATTTAAAATACCGTTTTTGCTTTGTGATATCGGGGTAGTGTGTGTAGATGGATTAAATATACAATTTCATCAATTTAAAGAAAAGTCTGCAATGTAACAAAATGTGGAAAAGGGGAAGGGGTCTGAATACTTTCCAAATGCACTGTATATCCATAAAAATGATGCCAGCTGATTCATGATTTGGACTGGCTGAGAATAGCTGCCTGCCTGTCTGTCTGTCTCGTCCCGATACGACACATTCATTACTATGGGACAGCTGGAGGTCCAATATGAGCTCCTAAAATCACACAAAAAAACTGGATGTTCTTAGTCCACAACAACACTTAAACCACATCAGGAGACCACTTTGAGGTCTGGGAATAATCTAAGAAATGTCTATTTTTGGGAGTAGTTATTCAAGTGTGCACCAGCCAGAGACCACTGGTGAGCAATATTTCTGTAGCGCTCATGTGATTGCAGAGTTTGCAAAACAAATGGCTACTGAATTGACGCAAACAATAATGAGGCATAGGCTACTTTGTAGTTAACATTTAACTGAGAAGGTTTTTGGGAAAGCCTTTCCATCTCTACCAGAAGGTTAGGATTAGAAGCATTGCTAAGGGCTAAAGTGTAGACATATGCACACAAACAACAGAGAGATAAGGATCAACCTAGAGGAAACCTGTTTTACATTAGGATGCATGTACCTGTCACTCTGTGGGAGCCCTTTTTTCAACGGCATGCATGGTTTTATAACCTAGGGCCTTTGTAGGACTATGTACTTTGGCTTTCATCCAAACTATAAACATGAGAGAGAAAGGAGAGAGAGAGACAGACAGACAGACACATGCACACAAACAGAGAAAGGGACAGAGACAGAGAGAGTGGGAAAGAGAGAGAGACAGATACAAAGAAAGAGTTGAGAATGTGAAGCATGCATAACAGCTAAATAGCACCCTCGAGTGTCTTGAGGGGCCCTCCATTCGGGGCTGAGAGAATCATAGAACAAACACGACAAAGACAGACACACACACACACGTCTGCACTGCAGTCGGCAGAACAGGGCTGCTGTGAGTGACCTTCCACAGTGACAGTCTTGCCCATGGGAGAGATAGGCACAGGGAGCTCTCAACCTGATTAATAATAAAGACCAGGGCCTGGTTTCCCAAAAGTTCACCGTTATATCCCAGAGCTGTCTCCAAAAACAATCGTTACTAAGGTTGCACTTAAAGACCCTTGTTATTTACCTCAGACCAATCGTAGAACAGCTAAGTTAGATGCTTTTTGCGTTACTTTATTCACAGATCTCCATTAAACAAAGAATCAAGAGGTTGATCTGTCTCCCTGTGACCGCCGAGAATTCCAGAGCCAAGTTGACTTCAAATACAAAGTAACCAATGTCTTCACAATTGTTACAAACCCAGGATAAAAATATGCTTCAAATGAAAATTGAGATGACTGCATTAAAAGAAAAATACAGTATAGGCTACATCCCTTTATACATGCATACTACATGACCTAAAGTATCTGGACAACTGCTCATCAAACATCTCATTCCAAAATTATGGGCATTTATATGGAGTTGGTCCCCCCTTTGCTGCTGTAACAGCCTCCACTCTTCTGGGAAGGCTTTCCACTAGATGTTGGAACATTGCTGCTGGGATTTGCTTCCATTCAGCCACAAGAGTATTAGTGAGGTCGAGCACTGATGTTAGGCGAATAGACCTGGCTCGCAGTCCGCGTTCCAATTCATCCCAAAGGTGTTCGGGGTTGAGGTCAGTGCTGTGTGCAGGCCAGTCAAGTTCTTCCACACCGATCTTGACAAACAATGTCTGTATGGACCTCGTTTTGTGCACAGTCATTGTCATGCTGAAACAGGGTCTTCCACAAACTGTTGTCACAAAGTTGGAAGCACAGAATCGTCTAGAATGTCATTGTGTGCTGTAGCGTTAACATTTCCCTTCAATTGGAACTAATGAGCCTGAACCATGAAAAACTGCCCCAGACCATTATTCCTCCTCCAACAAACTCTACAGTTGGCACTACGCATTGAGGACGGTAGCGTTCTCCTGGTATCCGCCAAACCCAGATTCATCAGTCGGACTGACAGATGGTGAAGCGTGATTCATCACTTCCATTGCCCCAGAGTCCAATGGCAGCGAGCTTTACACCATTCTAGCCAATGCTTAGCATTGTGCATGGGGATCTTAGGCTTGTGTGCGACTGCTCGGCCCCGGAAACCCATTTCATTTAACTCCCGACTAACAGTTCATGTTGCTTCCAGAGGCAGTTTGGAACTTGGCGGGGGGGTGTTGCAACCGAGGACAGACGATTTTTACACAATACGCCCTTCAAGCCCTCGTGGTCCCGTTCTGTGAGCTTGTGTGGCCTACCACTTTGCGGCAGAGCGGTTGTTCCTCCTAGACGTTTCCACTTCACAATAACAGCACTTACAGTTGACTGGGGCAACTCTAGCAGGGCAGAAATTTGACAAACTTATTTGTTGGAAAGGTGGCGTCCTAGGACTGTGCCACATTGAAAGTTACTGAGCTCTTCAGTAAGGCCATTCTACTGCCAATGTTTGTTTATGGAGATTGCATGGCTTGGTGCTCGATTTTATACACCTGTCAGCAACGGTGTGGCTGAAATAGCCGAATCCACTAATTTGAAGGGGTGTCCACATACTATTGTATTTATAGTATTTCAATCACATTGGAATAAATTTCATGATAATTAAATGTAGTTATATTTAGTAATTGTCGACTACTGTCTGAAAATGTTGCCTCAATATATTTCATGATGTGTAACAAGTGCACAATGATGTGCCAAATCTTGATTGAGTGCATTTTTATAGGTTAATTATAGGGCAATGCTTATAACTATTAGAATAAGCTGCCTCGATATTTGCAGCCATATGAGATATCTCTCTAGAAGCTGTTCCGTCGTCAGTATTGTGGAATAATTAGAAAGTTAAGGTAAGATTTTATTGGAGTAAGCTGATCTGAGAGCAGCGTTGCTTTTCTTTCGATCCTATCAGTATCGACACGTCGTGACGCACTTAGCAAATGTTCTCCCAGCTTAGTGTTTTGTGAAAGGCATGTTACATATTCGGCAGATCTAGAAATGATGCATCATTAAAACACTCGTAAGCCTAAATTTCATCGCTATCAGGAAACTGGGACGCTAGATTTCAATCACACCCACCACTACAATGTTTACACTGTGTCTTTGTTTACAAACTAGGAACCACACACACACACTTCTTATCCTACCAAGTACTGTAAAAATTAACACGGGATCAATTTATTTGAGCATCTAATGGCCATATTTACATAATACAGTGCCTTGCAAAAGTATTCATCCCCCTTGACATTTTTCCTATTTTGTTGCATTACAACCCATAATTTAAATGGATATTTATTTGGATTTCAAGTAATGGACATACACAAAATAGTCTAAATTTAAAAAACTTGCTTCAGGAAAAAAAAAATGGGAAAAGTGGTGCGTGCATATGTATTCACCTCCTTCGCTATGATTCCCCTAAATAAGCCCCTAAACAACCAAGTACCTCCAGAAGTCACATAATTAAATAAAGTCCACCTGTGTGCAATCTAAGTGTCACATGATCTCAGTATACAGTTGATGTCTGAAGATTACATACACCTTAGCCAAATACATTTAAACTCAATTTTTCCTAGTACAAATTCCCTGTTTTAGGTCAGTTAGGATCACCACTTTATTTTAAGAATGTGAAATGTCAGAATAATAGTAGAGAGAATGATTTATTTCAGCTTTTATTTCTTTCATCACATTCCCAGTGGGTCAGAAGTTTACATACACTCAATTAGTATTTGGTAGCATTGCCTTTCAATTGTTTGACTTGGGTCAAACGTTTCAGTAGCCTTCCACAAGCTTTCCACAATAGGTTGGGTGGATTTTGGCCCATTCCTCCTGACAGAGCTGCTGTAACTGAGGCAGGTTTGCAGGCTTGTGTCCCTGCTCGCACACGCTTTTTCAGTATTGCCCACAAATTTTCTATGGGATTGAGGTCAGGACTTTGTGATGGCCACTCCAATACCTTGACTTTGTTGTCCTTAAGCCATTTTGCCACAACTTTGGAAGTATGCTTGGGGTCATTGTCCATTTGGAAGACCCTTTTGCGACCAAGCTTTAACTTCCTGACTGATGTCGTGAGATGTTGCTTCAATATATCCACATATTTTCCCATCCTTATGATGCCATCTATTTTGTGAAGTGCACCAGTCCCTCCTGCAGCAAAGCAACCCCACAACATGATGCTGCCACCCCCGTGCTTCACGGTTGGGATGGTGTTCTTCGGCTTGCAAGCATCCCCTTTTTCCTACAAACATAACGATGGTCATTATGGCCAAACAGTTATATTTCTGTTTCATCAGGCCAGTGGACATTTCTCCAAGAAGTACAATCTTTGTCCCCATGTGTAGTTGCAAACCATAGTCTGGCTTTTTATGGCGGTTTTGGAGCAGTGGCTTCTTCCTTGCTGAGCGGCCTATCAGGTTATGTCGATATAGGACTCATTTTACTGTGGATATAGATACTTTTGTATCCATTTCATCCAGCATCTTCACAGGGTCCTTTGCTGTTGTGCTGGGATTAATTTGCACTTTTCGCACCAAAGTACATTCATCTCTAGGAGACACTCCTTCCTGAGTGGTATGACGGCTGTGTGGTCCCATAGTGTTTATACTTGCGTACTATTGTTTGTACAGATGAACGTGGTACTTTCAGGCATTTGGAAATTGCTCCAAAGGGTGAACCAGACTTGTGGAAGTCTACAATTGTTTTTCTGAGGTCTTGGCTGATTTCTTTTGACTTTACCATGAAGTCAAGCAAAAAGGCACTGAGTTTGAAGACAGGCCTAGAAATACATCCATAGGTACACCTCCAACTGACTCAAATTATGTCAATTAGCCTATCAGAAGCTTCTAAAGCTATGATATCATTTTCTGGAATTTTCCAAGCTGTTTATAAAGGCAAAGTCAACTTAGTGTATGTAAACTTCTGACCCACTGGAATTGTGAATTATAAGTGAAATAATATGTCTGTAAACAATTGTTGGAAAAATGACTTGTGTCATGCACAAAGTAGATGTTCTAACCAACTTGCCAAAACTATAGTTTGTTAACAAGAAATGTGTGGAGTGGTTGATACATTTGTTTTAATGACTCCAACCTAAGTGTATGTGAACTTCCGACTTCAACTGTATATATACACACACACCTGTTCTGAAAGGCCCCAGAGTCTGCAACACCACAAAGCAAGGGGCACCACCAAGCAAGCGGCACCATGAAGACCAAGGAGCTCGCCAAACAGGTCAGGGACAAAGTTGTAGAGAAGTACAGATCAGGGTTGGGTTATCAAAAATATTGGAAACTTTGAACTTCCCACGGAGCACCACTAAATCCATTATTCAAAAATGGAAAGAATATGGCACCACAACTAACCTGCCAAGAGAGGGCCGCCCACCAAAACTCACAGACCAGGCAAGGAGGGCATTAATCAGAGGCAACAAAGAGACCAAAGATAACCCTGAAGGAGCTGCAAAGCTCTACAGCGGTGATTGGAGTATCTGTCCATAGGACCACTTTAAGCAGTATACTCCACAGAGCTGGGCTTTATGGAAGAGTGGCAAGAAAAAAGCCATTGCTTAAAGAAAAAAATAAGCAAACATGTTTGGTGTTCACCAAAAGGCATGTGGGAGACTCCCCAAACATATGGAAGAAGGTACTCTTGTCAGATGAGACTAAAATTTAGCTTTTTGGCCATCAAGGAAAACGTTATGTCTGTCGCAAACCCAACACGTCGCATCACCCCGAGAACAACATCCCCACAGTGAAGCATGGTGGTGGCAGGATCATGCTGTGGGATTGTCTTTCATCGGTAGGGACTGAGAAACTGGTCTGAATTGAAGGAATGATGGATGGCGCTAAATACAGGGAAATTCTTGAGGGAAACCTGTTTCAGTCTTCCAGAGATTTGAGACTGGGATGGAGGTTCACCTTCCAGCAGGACAATGACCCTAAGCATACTGCTAAAGCAACACTTGAGTAGTTCAAGGGGAAACATTTAAATGTCTTGGAATGGCCTAGTCAAAGCCCAGAACTCAATCCAATTGAAAATCTGTGGTATGACTTAAAGATTGCTGTACACCAGCAGAACCTATCCCACTTGAAGGAGCTGGAGCAGTTTTGCCTTGAAGAATGGGCAAAAATCCCAGAGGTTAGACATACCCCAAGAGACTTGCAGCTGTAATTGTTGCAAAAGGTGGCTCTACAAAGTATTGACTTGGGGGGGAGAATAGTTATACACGCTCAAGTTTTTTTTGTTTTTGTCATATTTCTTGTGTTTTACAAGAAAAAATATTTTGCATCGAATGATACAAACCCCCCAAAAATCTATTTGAATTCCAGGTTGTAAAGGCAACAAAATAGGAAAAATGCCAAGGGGGTGAATACTTTCACAAGCCACTGTATGTTTGCATCTGTGCAAAATGTGTACCAGGGTTGGGGTTGATTCTATTTTGATTCAGTAAATTCAGGAAGTGATTTGAAATTTAAATTCAATAATTGAAAAATCAAATGCCCTATATATATATATGGGTTAGTCGATTAGGCCTACTTCTCATCTGACAAAAGAGCTGTTCATTCTGTGACAGATTTAGGTCTTGGCCTATTTGGTAACTGGGCATCTTTAACAAGGTTGGCTGATTAGGAAGACAGCTTCCGGTGTCAGATGAGAGCGATTGCATGTCTGCCAAACAGTGGTTTATTTGGGCTCTTGGCTGGACAACATTACTGCAGCATTCCTGTGTAAAGTAGGCCACTGCACTGTCTGTCTGTCTACACCTGATGACAACTTGGGAGCCGAGCGGTTCATATGAGATACCGTTTAGATACAGACAATAAGAAGATGGACACACAGACAGACCATAGAAACACACGCACAAATCATAAAACATTGGATCAGATTGCAAAGCCATTACTCTATCGTTCATGTGTAAATTAGGTGATTGCTTTTTCTGTCTATATACACCCAATGACAACTTTGAGCCAGGTGTTTTGTGTGAGATGCTGTTTCAATAGCCTACATACAAAGACAGACATTAAGACACACATACAATTTTGGATCTAATTGCAATGCTTTCCAGCACTGCCCATACACACTTGCAATTTCCCTGAGAATAGTGTGCCCAGTGTGTGTATAGCATCAGTGCTCTGAAGCTGAGGAAGGTGACCACTGCTGATGTCATTCTGTACCATCAGAACACCATTATAAGAGAGACAGTGAGCACGGTTACATGCGCACACAACAATGAAATTATTGTGGATTGTCAGGTTAATATAATAGTTAGTTTAAAACATTTAACATTTAAGTCATTTAGCAGACGCTCTTATCCAGAGCGACTTACAAATTGGTGCGTTCACCTTATGACATCCAGTGGAACTGCCACTTTACAATAGTGCATCTAAATCTTTTAAGGGGGGGGGGGGGGTGAGAAGGATTACTTTATCCTATCCTAGGTATTAAAAGTTCACATGGTTTGCAAGAAGGATTTCCCTAATAATCCTGTTTACATGGACACATCTGAAATCAAGCTACTGATGGGACTTTGATAAACTTGAAAACGAATTATAAGATGCATACTTCACTCGCGGGTAAAAGGCGTTGCATGGTCAATCTGTCGTCTGCATTGGCCGTGCAGCGTTTACGGTAATGTGGCCTCTACAGAAGTCAGGGTATTCATACTTCTTGCGCTTTATGGAGCAGTGCAGAACTGTTGTGAAGGAAGTTGTCAAGGAAGTGAGTTTGTGTTTATACAGAAACTTATGCCAACCAGTCATGTCAATGTGGAGCTTTACGGAACCCTCCTTATTGTTACAAAATATGAGCAGTTACCGGAGGTCATTTTGGCCCCTGCATGACTCCGGAGACTCTGCAATTGCGTCACACCATCCTTATGGCGTCTCCGACATTTTCGGACCAAGCATAAAATGGCTTTAAAGGGAAGTTTGCGCTAACGTTACCCGGTGCTGGCAAATGCGCAGATCAAATACACCACTGGAACGCCGAATAAGTTCATTCAAAAGATTGCTCAGAAAACCAGGTGTTTAATTCGGCGTATACTTACTTCGATTATGACCTTATGCCGATTAAGATAAGCATGACTAATGTCATAATCAGTTTAATATCAAATTATTAGTGTGCATGTTAATGTACTGAGTAAGATACCAAACACACACAGCATAGGGACGCCGAAACCAGTGAACACCAGCTATCACATATAAGTGAGCTATAATAATGTTATGATAAGGAATTATGGTTGCCCAACATTTTCAGCTGTCAAAAGAAAAAACAAAGCTTGCTACTCACTTGTCATAACTCAGTCAGTCAACGGAACTGACAACACCAATGCCACACTTGGCCAGCATACACAAGTTGTTAGCCAGCATGATATTAGCTAGCCAACCAACTACCTACAGTATGGCACCCATTTTAATACCTGTCGGTCACTAACTAGTCGACATTCCAGAGAAGTAACAAATGAATTGCTTAAAGCTGCCAGCATTAGTCATGTATATTATTGGTAAACACAGACGGTTAGAATAAACGATGGATCTGTCAAACAAAAATGCAACAGTTAACCAGTTATCTAGCTCGCTAGCATGCTATCTCCCCATGCCCATTGCATATTGTTGTTAGCTAGGTACTGTACGAAGCTACTTACACATCGATAGTCGTCAGAATCTGTATTAAAGAAAATACAGCGTCTACTGTCGTTATTTAATGGAATTATATTGTTACTATCCATTTTTTTAAACAATTTGCTAGCAATGTTTTGATATTTGGACGTCGCTACACATCATGTGAAATGTGATGACATCAACTTCCTAGCTAGCTACAGTGCACGGCTAAGGACAAACAGAATTGGACGCTACAAACGCAAAGTGATCTTCTTCTTTGGTATTATGTCGTTCGAACATTTTGTTTGTTCATGCCGCCACCTACTGTGCGGTAGTGTGTGGTCGACACGTCACAATTGGACATTTTTGTGTTACAAAAATAAAAGGAAGGGAGAAAAGGAAACAATTGTACCACTAACCCTACACCTATATACCACTATTTTATAAACACTTAAATTCACCACCCCATTCCACTACCTTGACCCTAACTGATTAACCAACAGTGCAGTTCAAGAAGAGTTAAGAAAATATTTACCAAATAAACTAAAGTAAAAAATAATAAAAAGTAACACAATAAAATAACAATAACGAGGCTATATACAGGGGGTACCAGTACCGAGTCAGTGTGCAGGGGTACAGGTTATTTGAGGTCATTTGTACATGCAGGTAGGGATGAAGTGGCTATGCATAGATAATAGCAGCAGTGTACAAAACAAATGGAGGGGGATCAATGTAAATAGTCTGGTGGCCATTTGATTAACTGTTCAGCAGTCTTATGGCTTGGGGATAGAAGCTGTTAAGGAGCATTTTGGTCCTAGACTTAGCACTCCGGTACCGCTCGCTGTGCGATAGCAGAGAAAACAGTCTATGACTTGGGTGACTGGAGTCTCTGACAATTTTATGGGCTTTACTCTGACACCGCCTATTATATAGGTCCTGGATGGCAGGATGCTTGTTCCCAGTTATGTACAGGGCCGTACGCACTACTCTCTCAGATCCCGAGCAGTTGCCATTCCAGGTAGTGAATCAACCATGGTGCAGCTGTAGAACTTTTTGAGGATCTGGGGACCCATACCAAATCTTTTCAGTCTCCTGAGGGGGAAAAGGTTTTGTCGTGCCCTCTTCATGACTGTCTTGGTGTGTTTGGACCATGATAGTTCGTTGGTGATGTGGACACCAAGGAGCTTGAAACTCTCAAACCGCTTCACTACAGCCCCGTCGATGTTAATGGGGGCCTGTTCAGCCCGCCTTTTCCTGTAGTCCACGACCAGCTCCTTTGTCTTGCTCACGTTGAGGGAGAGGTTGTTGTCCTGGCACCACACTGCCAGTTCTAAAGTCCTCCTCCCCATAGGCTGTCTCATCGTTGTCGGTGATCAGACCTACCACTGTTGTGTCACAAGCAAACTTAATGGCAACCATGGCAATGAATGCTAAGAACTTAAATACAGTTAATTTTATCTTTGAAACATTTAATTGAAATACTGTAGAATTCCATTCATTCCTATGGATGACTACTCCTACTGAGGAGTGCCAATATGACTAACAGGTAGCTTCAAATCCTCTCAATGACCAATACATAGCATCAGAAAGTCCAGGGTTTATACACTGTACTTTATTGGTATTGACCCTCGAGATGAGGTTCTCTCTTCTTATGCAGACTGTAGCTAACCCTTTCACATTCAATTATACTTGTCAGTAAAGTGTATGTCTATCTTCGTGCATGTGCAAGAGGTAAAGGCCGGTGGCCAGCCAGGCATATGGCAATGTTGTAAATATTGAGGTTGTAAATCTTGAACCAACTTATCTGGTTTTTGAATGCAAACTTCCTCCACACTTTCTCATTTTAAAATACAGTAAAACCAGATACATTACTTAAATGTACCATGCTATTCTACTTCAGGCTAACCTCACATTCACCTAACTGGATATTACCATGTAATTAACCTTGAAATGATTTCCTTCCTTGTCCCTTGAAATGCAAAACACCCTTCAAAGTGTAGGCCATTTTTAGGACCTGCCAGTGCTGTAGCAACTGCTACATTTGACAGAAGAGGTGAGATAGCTGCTAGCCAATAATAACAAGTTGTTATCATTATCACTGAAGATGTTTTCAAAACGAAATACATACATTTGATTATCAAACACAAACAGACCCATTTAGCTATACCTTTGGCCTGAAAAGGGATAGGTGACAGAGAAGTGACCTAGGGGTGAGGAATCCAGAGGAATGCAAAAGCCACATGTTGCAACACTAATTAGATACATAGTAGGAGGACGAATACTGTGGGGGGTGTGACTGCTGTAAAGGCACAGGATGTCTTCAGGTATTTGCCAATGGGTAAGAGGTGTTGCTCTCGGTATCTAGACTTAAACTGGTTTTGTTCTGTTCAGTGCTATTGTGCTTCACCACAATGGAATCTGCTGTAGGGGTGGGACTCGGAAACAGAGTTGGTGCTGACCTCATGCCAAAGACATTTTCTGAAACCTGTAATGAAGATTCAGTCATTCGATATGCAGCAGTCCTGTGTGTTTTTGTATGTGAGTATGTACTGTATGTATGTAAGTACAAGGTAATATTGTCAGTTTATGATTGATTTAGTTTAGTTTTTTGTGTAATAAGGTCTGTGTGTGTGTGTGTGTGTGTGTGTGTGTGTGTGTGTGTGTGTGTGTGTGTGTGTGTGTGTGTGTGTGTGTGTGTGTGTGAAATGTGGGAAATGTGGGAAATGTGTGTAGAGAGGCTCATTGTTGCCACTAAGCCCCAGCTGCACCCATCACCAATGGTGGCTTCAGAGCTTCAGAGACTGTCACGCCCTAGGAACGATGAGGCAACACTGACATGCCTCTGTCTCAGTTTCCTAGAGATGAGGTTACAATGGGACAACACAGAAGAAACAAACACACTACACAGACACCACGCACACACACCTACATTCCTCCTCGCCTCTCACTCAGTGACGCCTGCTCCCTAACACATTTGTAGCACGTAATATTGAATATCCTATGACTGTAATGCTGCGTTATAACGTGAAGTGTATTTGCAGTAAAAGCATGTTAGGTGTGGGACAATAAACGTAATGATCAAATTGATCAGTATGCTCGGAAAGTATTCAGACCCCTTGACTTTTTCCACATTTTGTTACGTTACAGCCTTATTCTAAAATGGATTAAATTACATGTATTCCTCATCAATCTACACACAATGCCGCATAATGTGTAAGCAAAAACAGGTTTGTAGACATTTTTGGTGAATTCAATTGTTTGGACATTATTTAGAAATGCACAAACCTGTCTATATAACGTCCCACAGTTGACAGTGCAGGTCAAAGCAAAAACCTAAGCCATGAGGTCGAAGGAATTGTCTGTAGAGCTCAGAGACAGGATTGTGTCGAGGCACAGATCTGGGGAAGGGTACCTAAACATGTCTGCAGCATTGAAGGTCCCCAAGAACACAGTGGCCTCCATCATTCTTAAATGGAAGAAGTTTGGAACCACCAAGACTCTTCCTAGAGCTGGCCATCCGGCCAAATTGAGCAATCGGGGGAGAAGGGCCTTGGTCAGGGAGGTGACCAAGAACCCGATGGTCACTCTGACAGAACTCTAGAGTTCCTCTGTGGAGATTGGAGAAACTTCCAAAAGGACAACCATCTCTGCAGCACTCCACCAATCAGGCCTTTTCTGTAGAGTCTCCAGATGGAAGCCACTCCTCAGTAATAGGCACATGACAGCCAGCACCTAAAGACTGAGAAACATTATTCTCTGGTCTGATGAAACCAATATTTAACTCTTTGGCCTGTATCCCAAGCGTCATGTCTGGAGGAAACCTGGCACCATCCCTGCGGTGAAGCATGGTGGTGTGAGCATCATGCTGTGGAGATGTTTTTCAGCGGCAGGGATTGGGAGACTAGCCAGGATTAAGGTTTGAGGGAAAGAGTCCGGACTTGAACCCGATCAAACATCTCTGGAGAGACCTGAAAATAGCTGTGCAGCGACGCTTCTCCTCCAACCTGACAGAGCTTGAGACAATCTGCAGAAAGGAATGGGAGAAACTCCCCAAATACATTTGTGCCAAGCTTGTAGCTTTATACCCAAGAAGACTTAAGGCTCTAATCGCTGCCAAAGGTGCTTCAACAAAGTCCTGAGTAAAGGGTCTGAATACAAATGTAAATGTGATATTTCAGTTGTTTTTTTCCCCAAAATCTGAAAACCACTTTTTGCTTTGTCATTATGGGGTATTGTGTGTAGATTGATGAGGGGGAAAAACTATTGAATCCATTTTAGAGTAAGGCTGTAACGTTACAAAAGGTGGAAAGGGTCAAGGGGTGACAGATCTTCTTATGGAAAATTGAATAGCATATCCAAACAAATTATATCCACGTTGAAACACTATCATTTCAGATAAGTGGACATGTATGTCGAAGGAAAATAACATGAGTTTTGGATACATACAAAGCCATGCCATGAACCCAGAGTCATATACAGTTTACTGCACACATAGCTCTCTGCATGATGCACTCAGCCAATAAATGTACCTCTATATGTCTTTCACCACCACCACACCCCCAGCTTTCTCACCCATGACAACCTGAGTTATAGTTCATAATACTTCCATTGATAAATAACTTACAACTGTCAAATTTTCAAAGTCCAAGTGCATCCGTGATAAAGTAAAGGTGCTTTCAGTAATAAGAAACTGGATTATTGTCTAGTAACATTCCCCAGCCTCCAACATTACCAACGTAATTAGAGCAATAAAAATAAATGTTTGTCATACCTGTGGTATACGGTCTGATATCCCACGGTTTCAGGCCAATCAGCACCCAGGGCTCGAACCACCCAGTTTATAAATGTACTTGTAAACTGGGTGGTTGGAGCCCTGAATGCTGATTGGCTGCCATCTGTGGTATATCATACCGTATATAATCACATTTATGACAAAACGTTTATTTTTACTTCTCTCATTACGTTGGTAACCAGTTTATAATAGCTTTAAGGCATCTCAGGTGTATGTGGTATACAGCTAATATACCACGGCTAAAGGCTTGCATACCACTCCGATTTGCATTGTACACAAGAACAGCCCCCTCGTGCCTTATACCACGCCCCCTCGTGCCTTAGTGCTTATTTTTCTACTTCCATTACCTCGTCCCACTGAACATAGACTCTGTACTGGTACCTTGTGTATATAGCCAAGTTATCATTATTGTCACGTTCGTCATATGAAGGAGACCAAGGCGCAGCGTGGTATGTGTACATTCTCTTTATTAAAAGAATGAACACCTAACAAAATAACAACCAAAACGTGAAGCTAAACAATATAGTGCTGACAGGCAACTACACATAGTCAAGAGCCCACACCAGAAAGTGGGGAAAAGGGCTACCTAAATATGATCCCCAATCAGAGACAACAATAAACAGCTGTCTCTGATTGGGAACCATATCAGGCCAACATATATATACAAAACCCCTAGACATACAAAACCCCTAGACATACAAAACCCCTAGACCTACAAAACCCCTAGACATACAAAACCCCTAGACATACAAAACCCCTAGACATACAAAACCCCTAGACATACAAAACCCCTAGACATACAAAAACCCTAGACCATACTAAAAACCCCTAGACCTACTAAAAAACCCTAGACATACAAAACCCCTAGACCTACTAAAAAACCCTAGACATACAAAACCCCTAGACCTACTAAAAAACCCTAGACATACAAAACCCCTAGACATACAAAACCCCTAGACATACAAAACCCCTAGACATACTAAAAAACCCTAGACATACAAAACCCCTAGACCTACTAAAAAACCCTAGACATACAAAACCCCTAGACCTACTAAAAAACCCTAGACATACAAAACCCCTAGACCTACTAAAAAACCCTAGACATACAAAACCCCTAGACCTACTAAAAAACCCTAGACATACAAAACCCCTAGACATACTAAAAAACCCTAGACATACAAAAACCCTAGACATACAAAAAAACCTAGACATACAAAAAACTAGAGTACCCACCCTAGTTACACCCTGACCTAACCAAAATATATAGAAAAACGGAGATATCTAAGGTCATGGCGTGACAATTATTCATTGTGTATTTATTATTACATCTTATTAATTTTCTATTATTTCTCTATTTTCTGTCTCACTACATTGTTGGGAAGGGCCCGTAAGTAAGCATTTCACTGTTAGTCTACACTTGTTGTTTACAAAGCATGTAACAAATAAAATGTTATTTGATGTGTGTACTAAACATCTCACTATCTCAAAAGCAAAGAGCAACTACCTTCAGGCTATGCTCAAACCCTACACACCAACCTGAGCACTCCATCCTGCCACCACAGGTCTCTTGGCCGTCCCAAACCTACGGGGGTCAGCTCCCGCTCAGCCCAGTCAAAGCTCTTCTCTGTCCTGGCACCCCAATGGCGGAACGAGCTTCCCCCTGAAGCTAAGACAGCTGAGTCCTTGCCCTTCTTCCAAAAATGTCTGACTGAAATCTTATCTCTTCAAAGAGTATCTTAAATAAAACATCTCAGTCTTATTCCCCTTAACCCCCCCCCCCCCCCATATAAAAAAAAGTACTTTTCTTTTCCTACACGCACTGACTGCTGATAAGTTCTTCACTCTGGAAAAATGTACTTCCTACAGCTGTGATATGTAGTTGTCTCACCAAGCTATCTGAAGATGAATGCACTAACTGTACGTCGCTCTAGATAAGAGTGTCTGCTAAATGACTCAAATGTCAAAAGAAATAGAAAAATGTACTCTTGTGAGCTGTATTTGCATGGTCATAATAGTCAGTGAATGTTTCCTAATCTTGCATACAGAATTAGAGGGGTCTATTTCAATGCCCTGCAAATTCCTTGAATCTGAGCTGGATGGACGCAGCGTATGCAGCTACTGTAGAGGAGAACAGATTCACACTTTCATGATTCCTTCTTACTTGATGACTTGTACTTCAATATGAGCAATTTTAATGCATGTTACCAAAAATATGTTTGTTTTGTATCTTTAGTGTAACCTATGAGTTTCTGCGTGCTTCAAGTTGAATTATGTTTGACAAGTGGATAGATGTTACAGGTTCACTCTGTCTTTGTATGCCTTTAAGTGTTTGTTTAGGGTGAATAGGGTTTGTAAAGAAACATGTACATATGAACATAAGATGGAGTGATCCCTGGGCGAACATTGAATGTTAGGGAAATGTCAAACACGGGTTGAAATGTATTGGGGTCAGTTGGAGGAAGATAGCTGTTGCAATTCTAATCCTGTTCCACAACATTCTAGGTGAAGTGTTGCTATAGGCAAAGAACTTGCATGACAAATTAATTTCCTTTATAAAAAAGTTTAATTCTCAGTACAAATACAGAATCTTCAATACAAAAACATAATATAGTACATACAAAAACAATGGCTTATGGAGTTTCACCTCTCCATAAATACCATGGCAACAGCAACATATTCACATGACCTCTTGGAATCCTTCATTATTCTCTATGCAAAAGAACCATCGGTTGATTTCAGTTCATTGGTCATATAGGGCAGCAATGGGAACATAGGCAAGAATCTCTCAAGCCTCCTCCATTTAGCTAAGCACATAATAAAGAAACATAACAATAAGGAAAAATATACAAGACCTGTACAGACTATTTGACACACTGGCAATATTAGACATGCTAAATCCTATGAGCATTTCCCCTTACTGGGAAGTTAAAAAATATAGCCAAATGTCTCTGAGGTCATGCACTTCTTCAACCTTGAAATATACAGCTCTCAAACATACAGTGCGAGGTAACAAGTTAAATACATCAATATTAAATAAATGTATACACATGTATTATCTGTGTCACTTGAGCTGAAGGCATGGGGCGCCATTGAACACCGTGCATAAAACATAGACATGGTGGTAAAAAATCAGAGTGCAAACAGGTGTTGTGGAACCCGGATATACCACATAGCAGGTCAACCACAACATTACTATGGATCGACACAATATACCACAAAGGTACAATAATACCACATATAGAGAGCAGAAATGTTTATTTCTGTCTCTCTATTTTCTTTCTATCTCCATCCATTCAAAGGAATTTCATCAGTTATAGACTATTCAGTTCAGGTCACCTCATTCCCGCTAAATAATACACAATCGATCACCAGGGAATGAGAATCGATCATCCGGGATCATCGTTGCGCTGCATTTTAGTAGCATCCAATGCCGATCTCCTGCTTGTAGCGGTTGGTCAGGGTGTTGGCCTGTTGCGTCAGCTTGGACAGCACCCCGTGGAGCCCCGTCATGTGGAACTGGAACTGCTTCTGCAGGTTATCCTCGTCTTCCTCGGACGACACCTCAGAATCTTCCTCCGCTGAATCCATCCGCGAGATGGAAGCCCGGCTCTCATTTCGCTTCTTGGCTTCCTCGGCGCGCATCACTCCCCACTCGATGTCGCAACGGATAGACTTGAGCAGCTGGTAGTAGCTGTACATGTCCCCGTCCTCGATGTCGCTGTTTCCCGAGCTTTTCAGGGCGGCCATCTCCCTCTCTTCTTCAAGGGGGACGTCCCGCAGCAGGCTGGGCACCATTACCGTCTGGTCCATGTTGTTGACGGCACCGATGAAGCGGTTCATTGAGTTGAACAGGGAGTTCTTCTGCAGGTGGGATTCTGAGATCTGCATCATTTTAGCGACTGTTGTTGATTCTTGAACTTATTTTATAAATTAAATGTATAACTGTCAACCAGAGCTGGATAGTTCGTTTCTTCTACTTTCAAATCGGCTTTGGAAAGCGGCTTGTCCTTTTGTATTAAATTATTAAACAGAGCTATGAAGAGAGTTTGGCAGTTGTTCTCGTTTCTTCTTTTGCCTATTCCTTCTTCTTTTCGTTTCTGTTCTGACTCTTACTGATCCCCGGTCGGATCTTTATATAGCAGGTGGATTCGTGTCCAAGGGCGTGCCCAGAACCTGTTTGTCAGGATTATTCTACCTCTACAGTAACCGGACTCCACTGAGCTAGTGCACAGACAGAAAAAACATGTTGGCATAGTTTGCATGAAGGGGATTGGCCTCCCAGTAGCGACATGCCTACTACCCGGCCCTTGCCCAGTGCCCAGTAAGAAAGCAATGAATTCATCTTCCGCAAACCAAATGATAGGAGGCTCTATGTTCGCGCAATTGTCTGCCTGTGTTGCGCATCAGCCACTCAAACACAGCACAATGGTTTATAAGTGAGCTTTCTCAAAACACTCACACACCAAGCACACTAAAAACGAATTATAGTTTACATTGCAATCGAATTCAAACTTCATTCACATTGGCCTATATTTTGCTCTCATGTATTCCAATGCAAACATGACTGACGCTACATCAAACCCAGCAACCTCACCGGATAAACCATTCAGGGGGAGGTCTGACCTAGCAGAACGCCAGGTTATGAATATTAATGAGAAAGCCATCAGCCCACAACCGTGCCTCCAATTGAAACCAATCATATGTTCGGCTGTCTGTCTCGGCGCCGGGACTAGCTCTCTATTGACCAATCGGTGGGTGAAGGAGGGAAGCGAAGCACTGGATCCCTGCCAATGGGGAAAGCAGAGGATTAACCCTATACATTCCACCTTTTTCTTGTTGGAGACGAGTCCGCAAGGTCTGTATTGTTAGGACATAGGCCAACACTAATAGGTTGTCAGAGTAAAGTTATTCATCCATCTCCTGGATCAGCGATTTTTCCAAACTAGGCTGAACTATATTTTAAATGCAACCTTTATTTAACTAGGCAAGTCGGTTAAGAACAAATTCTTATTTACAATGAGCCTACTGAGATGCAGTGCCATAGAAAAAAGAAAGTTATTCTATTATATTATATTCGGGGCAATGTTATCATCCCATTCATATACAGTATCTATCAGCTGCTTTTCCTTTGACAGTAATTATTACAGTTAGAGACAAACTAATACCCCTATTCCCCTTACCATGAAAGACTGACGAGAACAGCTGAAACTACCCCCACCCCCCTGAAGGTCAATAGTTGACCATCACCAGGGGAAATCAACAGAGACCGGTTGCCCCACATAGAGAGAACTCACTGACATGGTAAAGCAAAACACCACAACAAGTGGGCGGAAATTATTCAGCCCAGCCAGTCTGAAATCTAATCACAAGTTAACACTTACAGTTAACCACCAGCACAATCAACACATGACAGAAATAGCAAACAACATGCTTTCAGTCACCACAAAATGATTATCTCTTGCAACCAGGGTGCTGAATCATTGTGACTACAGCCTGGTCCATCTACATGATGTAGGATAGCACTCACCAAATATATTTATTTGGCCTATGGCAATCCTCGAAATAGCTATATGTATGAGGACTTTGCACCTCACTCTTAGATGAATTAGAAGAAGAAATCAATCAAAAAGAACAATCTGTCAGTACTGCCCAAGCAGTCACATCAAGCAATGATTCATTCCAGGTAGTACCATTTAGCAGTAATGATTGGGCCTGATAAAAGTAGAAATAGAAATATGAGTTTGCACTCGTGTGTCACACACATACACTCACAATTACACAAATGCACATGCGCACACACACACATAAAGATGCAGGTAGGAGATAATGGGTGTACAGAGAGTGTTCTGGAATGTCTGGAGAGAAACTATACAGATTGAATCAGTGTTCTAAACACTGAACTGTTCAGCAAGAATGGGAGGAATGTCAACATACAGTACATGACAAAACCTGCTTAGTCAGTCGATCTCTCTCGGTCTCACCCTACCTCCCTTTCTTCCATTCCGATAATTATACTTCTCAATTTTGCCTCTGCTCCTCTTAAAGGCATCATCTGAAACAGTTCGTAACAGTATATTATGGCAACATTTTGTGACGTTTTTGTTCTTTTTGGTCTTCGGCAAGGTTTTTTATGTCTGTTCTGAAGACTACTCCCCTTCGTTCGTGATTGGTCAACAGTAGGGATTCTTCAATGAAGTGTTTGTGGTCATACTACGAGTTGTGTAAGAAGGGATTCAATCGGGCCTCCCGGGTGGGGTAGTGGTTAAGGGTTAAGGGCAAGTTAACACTTACAGTTAACCACCAGCACATCAGAGACTCTGGCACAATTGGCCTAGCGTTATGGAGGGCTTGGCCGGTAGGGATGTCCTTGTCTCATCACGCACCAGCGACTCCTGTGGCGGGCCGGGCGCAGTGCGCACTAACCAAGGTTGCCAGCTGCACAGTGTTTCCTCCGACACATTGGTGCAGCTGGCTTCTGGGTTGGATGCACGCTGTGTTAAGAAGCAGTGCGGCTTGGTTGGGTTGTGTATCGGAGGACGCATGACTTTCAACCTTCGTCTCTCCCGAGCCCGTACGGGAGTTGTAGCGATGAGACAAGATAGTAGCTACTAAAAACAATTGGATACCACGAAATTGGGGAGAAAAAGGGGTAAAATTAAAAATAAATAAATAAATAAAAAGAAGGGATTCAATGGACCATGCCCACAAGTTGGGGAAAACAAACATTCTTTCCTATTGAACCCAATTCTAAAAGAGCAGTGTGCAGTGTGCACATAGCCTGTCTTCTCTTGAGAACCAGGTCTGCCTATGGCGGCCTTTCTCAATAGCAAGGCTATGCTCACTGAGTCTGTACATAGTCAAAGCTTTCCTTAATTTTGGTTTAGTAACAGTGGTCAGGTATTCTACCAATGTGTACTCTCTGTTTAAGGTCAAATAGCATTCTAGTTTGCTCTGTTTTTTTCTTAGTTATTTCCAATGTGTCAAGAAATTAACTTTTTGTTATCTCATGATTTGGTTGGGTCTAATTGTATTGCTGTCCTGGGGCTCTGTAGGGTCTGTTTGTGTTTGTGAACAGACCCCCAGAATTGCTTCCTTTTAGGTGGATGTAGAATTTCTGGATTTGGATAATTAGCGGGTATTGGCCTAATTCTGCTCTGCATTATTTAGTGTTTTACGTTGTACACAAAGGATATTTTTGCAGAATTCTGCATTCAAAGTCTCAATTTGGTGTTTGGACCATTTAGTTAATTTTTGGTTGGCGAGCAGACCCCAGACCTCACAACCATAAAGGGCAATGGGTTGTATAACTGATTCAGGTATTTTTAGCCAGATCCTAATTGATGGCATAGAAGGCCCTTCTTGCCTTGTCTCTCAGCTCGTTCACAGCTTTGTGGAATTTACCTGTGGCACTGATGTTTAGACCGAGGTATGTATAGTTTTTTGTGTGCTCTAGGACAGGGTTCCCAAAGTCGGTCCTGGGGCCCACCCTGGGAGCATGTTTTATTTTTGCCCTTGTTGTACACAGCTTGTTCAAAAAAATCTAAGCTTGATAATTAACTGGTTACTTGAATCAGCTGTGTAGTGCAAACCCAAAACGTGCACCCTGGGCCCAGTCCAGGATAGAGTTTGGGAAACCCTGCTCTAGGGCAACGGTGTCTAGATTGAATGTTATTTGTGGTCCTGGCATCTGGACCTTTTTTGAAACACCATTATTTTTTGTCTTACTGAGATATACTGTCAGGGCCCAGGTCTGACAGAATCTGTGCAGAAGATCTAGGTGCTGCTGTAGAACCTCCTTGGTTGGGGGACAGAAGCACCAGATCATCAGCAAATAGTAGACATTTGACTTCAGATTCTAGTAGGGTGAGGCCAGGTGCTGCAGACTGTTCTAGTGGCCTTGTCAATTCATTGATATATATGTTGAAGAGGTTGGGGCTTAAGCTGTATCCCTGTCTCACCCCACGGCCCTGTGGAAAGAAATGTTTGTGTATTTTGCCAAATTTAAACGCACACTTGTTGTTTGTGTACATGGATTTTATAATGTCTTATGTTTTTCCCCCAACACAACTTTCCATTAATTAGTATAGCAGACCCTCATGCCAAATTTTGAAATCAAAAAAGCACGAGAAGACATAGCCTTTGTTTTGTTTTGTTTGTTTGTCAATTAGGGTGTGCAGGGTGAATACTTGGTATGTCATATGGTAATTTGGTAAAAAGCCATTTTGACATTTGCTCAGTACATTGTTTCAATTATGAAATGTACGAGTCTGCTGTTAATGATAATGTAGAGGATTTCCCCAAGGTTGCTGCTGTTGATGCATATCCCACGGTAGTTATTGGGATCAAATTGGTCTCTACTTTTGTGGATTGGGGGGGGGGGGGGGGGATCAGTCCTTGGTTCCAAATATTGGGGAAGATGCCAGAGCTAAGGATGATGTTAAAGAGTTTAAGTATAACCAAATGGAATTCTTGGTCTGTATATTTTATCATTTAGGATACCATTAACACCACAGGCCTTTTTGGGTTGGAGGGTTTGTATTTTGTCCTGTAGTTCATTCAATGTATTTGGAGAATCCGGTGAGTTCTGGTAGTCTTTAATAGTTGACTCTAAGATTTGTATTTGCTTATGTATATGTTTTTGCCTAATTGTTTTTTGGTAGGTTTCCACACTACTTTCCTTCTATATATAGCATTTCTTAATATTTTTCAGTTCCCTTGGCTTTGATGCCTCATGATTGAGTATTGTTCTGTTCAAGTAGACTGTGATTTTGCTGTGATCTGATAGGGATGTCAGTGGGCTGACTGTGAATGCTCTGAGAGACTCTGGCTTGAGGTTAGTGAAAAAGTAGTCTACAGTACTACTTCCAAGAGATGAGCTATAGGTGTACCTACCGTAGGAGTCCCCTCGAAGCCTATCATTGACTATGTACAGTTGAAGTCGGAAATTTACATACACTTAGGTTGGAATTATTAAAACTAGTTTTTAAACCATTCCACAAATTTCTTGTTAACAAACTATAGTTTTGGCAAGTCGGTTAGGACATCTATTTTTTGCATGACACAAGTCATTTTTCCAACAATTGTTTAAAGTCAGAATATTTCACTTATAATTCACTGTATCACAATTCCAGTGGGTCAGAGGTTTACATACACTAAGTTGACTGTGCCTTTAAACAGCTTGGAAAATTCCAGAAAATTATGTCATGGCTTTAGAAGCTTCTGATAGGCTAATTGACATAATTTGAGTCAATTGGAGGTGTACCTGTGGCTGTATTGCAAGGCCTACCTTCAAACCCAGTTGCTTGATATCATGGGAGAATCTAAAGAAATCAGCCAAGACCTCATAAAAAAAATTGTAGACCTCCACAAGTCTGGTTCATCCTTGGGAGCAATTTCCAAACGCCTGAAGGTACCACGTTCATCTGTACAAACAATAGTATGCAAGTATAAACACCATGGGACCACGTAGCCATCATACCGCTCAGGAAGGAGATTCTGTCATTCTGTCTCTTAGAGATGAACGTACTTTGGTGCGAAAAGTGCAAATCAACAGCAAAGGACCCTGTGAAGATGCTGGAGGAAACAGATACAAAAGTACCTATATCCACAGTAAAATTAGTCCTATATCGACATAACCTGAAAGGCCGCTCAGCAAGGAAGAAGCCACTGCTCCAAACCCATCATAAAAAAAGCCAGACTACGGTTTGCAACTGCACATGGGGACAAAGATCATAATTTTTGGAGAAATGTCCTCTGGTCTGATGAAACAAAAATAGAACTGTTTGGCCATAATTACCATCATCGTTATGTTAAGAGGAAAAAAGGGGGAGGCTTGCAAGTCGAAGAACACCGCGAAGCACGGGGGTAAAGCATCATGTTGTGGGGTTGCTTTGCCGCAGGAGGGACTGGTGCACTTCACAAAATAGATGAAATCATGGGGATGGGAAAATATGTGGATATATTGAAGCAACATCTCAAGATATCAGTCAGGAACTGAAAGCTTGGTCGCAAATGGGTCTTCCAAATGGACAATGACCCCAAGCATACTTCCAAAGTTGTGGCAAAATGTCTGAAGGACAACAAAGGCAAGGTATTGGAGTCACCATCACAAAGCCCTCAAGCTTATAGAACATTTGTGGGCTTACTGAAAAAGCGTGTGCGAGCAAGGAGGCCTACAAACCTGACTCAGTCACACCAGCTCTGTCAGGATGAATGGGCCAAAATTCACCCAACTTATTGTGGGAAGCTTGTGGAAGGCTACCCAAAATGTTTGACCCAAGTTAAACAATTTAAAGGCAATGCTACCAAATACTAATTGAGTGTTTGTAAACTTCTGACCCACTGGCAATGTGATCAAAGAAATAAAAGTGGAAATTAATCATTCTCTTTAAAAACTTTTTTTTACCCCCAATTTCATAGTATTCAATTGTTAGTAGTTACTGTTTTGTCTCATCGCATCAACTCCCATACGGGCTCGGGAGAGACCTCCTCCAAAACACAACCTAACCAAGCTGCACTGCTTCTTAACACAGCATGCATCCAACCCAGAAGCCAGCTGCACCAATGTGTCAGAAACACCATGCACCTGGCGACCTGGTCAGCAGGTAATGTGCCCAGCCCGCCACAAGTGCGCGATGAGACAAGGATATCCTTATCAGCCAAACCCTCCCTAACTACGCTAGGCCAATTGTGCATTGCACCATGGACCTCCTGTTTGCAGCCGGCTACGACAGAGCCTGGGCTCGAACCCAGAGTCTCTGGTGGCACTGCGATGCACTGGTTTCCCTCTAGGTTACAGAGAGCTGGTAGTCTCATCCACCAAACTACCAGGTCTGAAACAGGGAAGGGACTCAGGGGGTATGCTAATTTTAAAGAAGACAGCTTCTCCATCCTGGAGAGGGAAATCAATCATTTCCAGGCCCAAGGACATGTACTAGTCTGTGGCGACCTGTCATGACGTTTATGACAGTCATAAATACCTCTTCCCCCCTTTTTCCTCTCTCTACCCTACTGATGTTACATTTGCAAACTCTTTGGTTAACATAGAGATTCTGGGAACATCAGAAGGTGGGGGGAAATGAACTATATTCTGGTAATCCGACCAATTGAACATTTGCGGTGGTACTTAATGAATATGATGTCAGTTCGGTTGTCATCTGAGACATTCTCATCAATAATAAGATGACATGAACTCTACAGTGGAATGTCTACACATCAGAGTTATCGGATTCACATGGAATTGTTGTTCAATTTAAATGTTTGAATATGAAATTATTCGTGATGGGATGAAATGTGATTTTAGCTTCTAAAATGTGAGATTTGGGTTTTCATAAGGTTAGGGCTCTGCTCAATTAGTGGCCCGCCCCTTTGAAGGGACATGGGCTATAAAACTCTTCAAACACGCCCTCCTCTCCCTTCCTATATAAAGCCTTGACGGCAATATAACCTGCTGTTCCGAGGATGTGAGGACGACAGTCCAATGTCAGAATGGTTCAGTTAATAACTACAGAACGAAGCCAACATCAGCGTGAATTTTGGTTGCGAATGGTATGAACTTTGAACTCTTATTCACTACAGAAGTGATACCTCCTAGCTGTTGAGTTAGCAACAGCAGCTGCAAACGAGGGTTAGGAAGGAGCAGAAAGAGTATTCCGTCTATCACACAACGACATTACTACAACGTATCCAATTGACCACCAGAGACATTCTTCAAAGAACAAAGGACTCGGTTTGGCAACACGGCCTTCCATCTTCCACCAACCTACTGAAACGCAGCTCAGAGTAAATATTTATTGCATTTTCCTTTTCCAAATGGGCGGTAATTTAGAATGCATAAGATACTGTATTTACGATAGCACAGCTTCGCCCTTTGTTCCTCAGTCTTCCCGCTCTTTCACTCAAACCCAGCCCCTTTTCTTTTGTGTAACAAGCTGTCCTATCTGTTCCGCCCGCTAGGGACGTTTTCCTTTATGACGTAATTTGTAATCAAGTTATGATTAATTATGTGTATGTGTAATTCTGTGTGATTAGTTAGGTGTTTAGTAAATAAATAATTAAACCCAATTTTGTATTGCTGATTCAACTTGTTAGCCAGGGTTCGTGAAGATAACCAAGAATTTACAACTTTCAGATGAGACTGAATTAAGGTGACGATTAATATTGACTGCTATTGATGTAAAATATTACTAGGTCTTTAAGAGTTTATTCGGAAGATAACAGCTCTATAAATTTTATTTTGTGGTGCCCCGACTCTCTAGTTAATTACATTTACATGATTAGCTCAATCAGGTAATATTAATTACGAAGAAATTATTTTATAGAATAGCATGTCATATCACTTAATCCGGAATAGCCAAAGACACGGCAGGTAGTAGGGTGGAAGTATTGTCATGGTAGCAGGGTGGAGATGACCACCTGTGCATTGGGGAAAGTAGAAGAAGCTTTCTCTCTCTTTCAATTCCTCTCAGCTCTGTTTACCATCTGGCCCCCTACCACTCGGCTCTCTCTCTCTCTCTCTCTCTCTCTCTCTCTCTCTCTCTCTCTCACTCTCTAATTTGCTTTATTGGCATGATGTAGCAATGTACATATTGCCAAAGCTTATTTGGGATATTTACAATATAAAAATGGGAATCAAAATCGTCAACGGGACAGCAAAAATAACCAAGTGTCATAATAACCATACATTAAACAATAACAATAAGTATACAGTAGAGGTCTGTCAGACACTGTCCCTCAACTTATGGCAGGCAGCAATGTAGTGCGCTGCCAACCCACAGCTCTCTGCGTCCTCCCCCAACAGGATGGGTAGCCTACTCTCATCAGAGAGGTCTTTGAAACCTTGAATAAGGGTTTCAAATTTGGGAAAATGACACTCTCTAATTGTTTTATATTTTTGACATTTTGTCAGGAAATGCAGCTCCGTCTCAGGTTCTGCTGTTGTGCAGTGGTTGCACAGCCTTTCCTCTACAGGGAGCCAGGTTTTCCTGTGTCTACCCTTCTCAATGGCAAGGCTGTGCTCACTGAGCCTGTACTTTGTCAAGGTTTTTCTAAGGTTTTGATCAGTAACCATGGTCAAATATTTAGCCACAGTGTACTGTCGATTTAGGGCCAGATAGCACTGCATTTTGCTTTGTGTTTGTGCTTGTGTTTCCCAATAAGCAATATAGTTCTCTCTCTCTCTCTGTGTCTCTCTCTGTCTCTCTCTCTCTCTCTCTCTCTCTCTATTTCTCTCTCTCTCTCTTTCTCTGGAATGTAATGAATGTCACATATCATCTGCATTTTTGGGGTGTTGTCACTTCCGGTTGACAAAACCTCACACCATTTTGAGCGCAGTTTCAACAAATGATTAGAGAGATATTTGGAACTCACGCATGAAAGGGTTAAGTAACTGGTTACACAGACTTTTTTACTTTACTCAAGTAAAGTTACCTGAACTTAAAATGTATTGTCATGTTTATTCAACTAGAAATTATTATTTGGGCATCTTCACTAAAATGGCTGTGGAACTAGTTACACACACGGTGCTTTTGACATACAATAATTTCACCGTACATATTTGACACACGATGACATACATGATTACATTGTGCATGTTAATTTATACAGTAATTATTATTTAGCATGTCCTAACCTGGGATTTGAACTCACAGCATTCCAATCTTCATGCTATGCCACCATATCTGTGTCAATTATCAGTTCATCTGAATATTCTCTCATCATTGATTTGATTGACTTATTTCAGGAATTTGAGGGCTTTTCTGTATAGTTGTCTAATGTTGGTGGTGCTTATTACTTATTGTTTCTCCTACTAATTAGATGAAACAACTACAATTTTCTCACAGTGCAGCTTGGCTGATCCTAGATCAGATAAGGAAAGATAAAGGTCAGCACCACCCAGGACGGTGCGGCCGTGACCGCAGGGTTGGACTGATTTCAAGTCAAAAAGGTGGATTTAATTTTTTTCTTCAAAGATGTCGATAAACTTAAGGTGAAAAAGCATTTGAGTGACATCCATTTGTTAAGGGTAGCCTACATACACGCATACTCTATGTACACGTGTAGAAGAAGAAGAAGAAGAAGAAGAAGAAGTACACACACAAATATGACCCAAGTCCTCGACATCTGAATGTTTCTGGATTACACTTGGTAACAACAACCTATTCATGTCTGGAAAACATTCTCTTCTTATGTTCATTCACAGTCACAACCAGGAACTAGATTAAAATGTCCCCTTCCTTTATGTTCTGGGAAAGCTTTGTATTAGCTGGCACACATGAGGGGTGTCAATGTGTGAATTTAACTCATGGATGTAGATTACAGGAGACATTCCTCAATTGCATGTGAGGGATTTGACTCCCACCGATTACAGCTGGTGTCATCATCCCACAGGCTGAGAGAGATGGGGAGAGAGATAGATGGACAGCATAGAGATAGGAGAGAACAAGAGAGCAAGAGAGAGCGAAAGAGAGGGAGGGAGCATCATAAGAGAGAAAATGGGAGAGAGAGGGATGAGTCTATCGTAATCAACAGGTCATTTACAGTTTATGCTCAGCTAAACTGTGTGTGTGTGCAATGTGTAATGGTGCATTCCATGTTCACGAATCACAGGACACGTAATTCTCCCCATCCCATTAAGTCACGCAGAGCGGAGGAGGAGAAGGGGGTTGGCACGGTGCCGGGAGATGACGGCACGTGCCCTCTATTAGGGGACGCACTGACATGCTGATATGCCGGTAATTTGCGTAACGAGATGAGAATTTCTCATTTAGCTGTCTCCCTGGGTAACGGCCACCCACGCCCTCATCATTTCCTGTCCCCAATTCCGCACCTCCACACCACAGACAGACACACAGATGTCACGGCTGGAGAGCCTCACAGTGTTCTGCTGCGTCCATACGGCTGATCCAAAGCCGAAGCTCAAGGTTGACCCAAAGCCTATATAGCCTTAAAAAAACAATGGTTTTATTGGTGTTTTCAATTATGGTGTTTGATGTAGGAGGATGGACTGGGTTATGATAGGTCCAGAACATACTCACTGCATACATTTGACTAAACAGTATGATCTTAATAGACCAGTTGAGTAGCCTATTCAGTCACTATGATTAGAATCAATCGTGCTTCTGAAAGCGCCATTCGGAAATCCACTCTCTGCCATCGGTTGAATCTCAGACAAAGGCTACGTTGATCTGACAAGGAGTTGCTGATGCCATGCCTCACTATCTTGCAACGGCTGATTTCTTCCTCTTCCTCTGAAGAGGTGTAGCAAGGATCGGACCAAGATGTGGCGTGGTAAGTGTCCATGGTTGTTTATTTAAAAAACATAAACTGAACACTATGAATACAAAAACAATAAACGTGAACAAACCGAAACAGCACCGTGTGGCGACAAACACAGACACTGAAAACAAACACCCACAAACAAACAGTGAAACCCAGGCTACCTAAGTATGATTCTCAAACAGAGACAACTAACGACACCTGCCTCTGATTGAGAACCATACTAGGCCGAAACATAGAAATCCCCCAAATCATAGAAAAACAAAACATAGACTGCCCACCCCAACTCACGTCCTGACCATACTAAATAACGACAAAACAAAGGCAATAAAGGTCAGAAGGTGACATATCTGAACATCTGACAGGTTGTTTATGCAGTTCTGTCACATGATCTTGTCATATAGCCTACACACTGTGTCTGACGTGGCGTGCTTAAAGGTTCAATGCAGCTCTTCTCTTCTCAAAGGGCAATTTCTCATGCAAGAATTTTGCTAGAACTATCTGGGAGTGGTCTGAGTGGGGAGGGGGAAAACTGAAAACTAGCTGTTATTGTCAGA